>NW_026022865.1:0-486 GCF_019186545.1 Solanum stenotomum | reverse complement strand
GAAAATCGGCACGCGCAAACCGCCTTTGGCAGTTTGGTTGCGTAGGTCTCAAAAAAATACGCGGATTCAAAGAAAAAATCGCNCGGATTCAAAGAAAAAATCGCCTGAAACGGACACCCGAGGCCCGAGTTATGGCCGTTTGAAGTTTCCTAAATTCAAGGCCACCTTCCACCTTTAAGATGCTGAATTTCAAACGGCCGTAACTTTCGGCTCGAACGTCCGTTTGACGCAATCTTTTTTTTGAAACATCGTATTTTTTCGAGATCTATACGAGGAACCAATCGCCCTTGTCTGAATTTCCTTTTATTTTTTCATCATATTTCCGCCTCGCGCGTAAGAATCAGTAAAACGCGTTTCTGGGAAAATCGGCACGCGCAAACCGCCTTTAGGCGGTTTGGTTGCGTAGGTCTCGAAAAAATACGCGGATTCAAAGAAAAAATCGCCTGGAACGGACAACCGAGTCCCGAGTTATGGCCGTTTGAAGTT
>NW_026022864.1:0-386 GCF_019186545.1 Solanum stenotomum | reverse complement strand
TTTTTAAGTTGTATGAGTATTGATAGTTTGTTTTGTCGTTATTTGGTTATTTCATTATTGTATCCAGTTTTAATTTTTTCTTATTCGGTATGTTTAATTTTTTGTGGTTATTGCAGGGATAGTAACGTGAATAAAAAGAGTTAATTAAGTAGTCAAGTAACCATTTATTTATTAGATAATAATAAGACATACAGTAATATATATGCATCACCTTTGTTACTCCATATGAAGTACTAAGTAATAATATTGTGCATTTATTTAGGTCACATTAATATTTATTAGGATCTCAGAAGCGAGATTATTAAGCTAGTAATGACGACTATATGATTAATTGAAACAGCCCAGTAACTAACGTTATAATTTGACCAAGCGCAGTTTGAATGGTA
>NW_026022863.1:0-219 GCF_019186545.1 Solanum stenotomum | reverse complement strand
TAGCGCACGTATGCGTCAATACTTGAAAAGTACTGAGCATGCAGGATAGAGTAAAGCTGAAATAACATATAACTGAACAAAGCAATAAAACAATGAAATAATCTGGACATGATATAGATACTGAAAATACTGAATACTGACTGAACTGTAAATGTGGTCAATGCAATAGAGTCTGAATGAACTGTGGGAACTACTAATAACCGACATAAAACCACATGA
>NW_026022862.1:0-217 GCF_019186545.1 Solanum stenotomum | reverse complement strand
GGATTAGACAAGTAGGAATGAATTCTAGGGATGTGATCGATTATAAGCTAAATTCACTATATGGGTAATTGAAGTTTATTATTAAAGTGTTGAATTATTGTGGGTAGGCTAGACTATAGGTGCAATAGTTTTCTCTCGAATAACTATTACGGTTCAGGCGAGTTCTCTCGAACCTCGACAAACTTGACACTACAAAATAGCCCAAAACCTTAATTTA
>NW_026022861.1:0-1170 GCF_019186545.1 Solanum stenotomum | reverse complement strand
ATCATGTAAGGGTATATATATGATTTTTCTGGCCAAATTCAAGGTATATTTTAATCTTTTTCATACAAAAATTATTTTTTGACTTCTTTGATTATTATTATTCGAGTTTCTTATTCTATTTTTTCTTTCATTCTTTAGTGTAAAGAAAAAATTTAAAATTTATTTTTTTGCGGCTATATTTTAATTTAATTAGTTTTTGCATTTGTAAAAATAAAATAAAGAATGAGGCATCTATAATAAATTTTACAAGAAAATTAGTGAAACATAAATAAATTTGACTATATGGATTTAAATTAGTCGTTGAAACAAAAAAGTCAAAAAAAAATATGTGTGAGGAGGATCAAATATACCTCATATATGGATTATATTTTTTTCAAAAAAATTAAATTAAAAAAAGGATTAATTACATATATACACACCTTTATTTTTCATAATTTCCATGATTCCCTACCATTTTGAAATTTTTCCAAAATCCCTTATTTTCACCCAATTCTCAAGTCATCCGGATACATAAGTATTTTAGCCTTAACCCATGTTTTTCCTTCCTTTTTCACTCCTTTAATCTCTCCTAATTTCACTCCACAATTTTATAAGTTACAATTTTCATCTCAATTTGAATTTCAAAAGGATTCTCTCTGTAGTCAATCAAATTTAAACCACTGAATTAGGTACTTTTCATATTTTCCATTGTCGTTTTTTTCAAAAAAAATAAATTGTTTTTACCCTTTTTTGTGATACACATGATTCTCCATTGTATCTGATTCTCCGTTCATCCTTGTTTTATGCAGTGTATCATATTCATATTTAAGGTGTTAATACATAACCCTAATGTTGTTGAATCTTCGATATAAATGTACTTGATACATAAACACTACCTAATGTATCAGTTGCATGTATCAAGTTTTTCAGTGTATTATCAATCTTATTCAAATTTAAAAGGCTATATAGACAAACAAATCTGTTGTGTGTTATGTATCTGCACTCTTTAATATTTGTTCATTTTTATCCAACTTAGAATGCAATGTATATGTACATATTACCCAATAATAATCTTGATATATAAAAACTCAGACGACATGGAACAATCTACAAACATTAAAAAATGTAGTGATACATTTTTTTTAATTTTCAAAGCAACACCCATCTAACAACAAACTAACACATATCGAC
>NW_026022860.1:0-1084 GCF_019186545.1 Solanum stenotomum | reverse complement strand
TGTGTTGATGCAAAGTGGTAAGGTTATATCCTATGCTTTTAGGCAACTTAAGGTTCATGAAAAAAATTACCCAACCCATGATCTTGAATTGGCCGCCGTGGTTTTTGCTTTAAAGATTTGGCGTCATTATTTGTATGGGGTGCATGTTGATATCTTCACCGACCATAAGAATCTCCAATATGTGTTCACACAAAAAGATCTTAACTTGAGACAAAGGAGGTGGTTAGAATTCCTTAAGGATTATGATATGAGTGTTCACTATCATCCGGGGAAAGCTAACGTGGTGGCGGATGCATTGAGTAGAGTGTCCATGGGTAGCTTGGCTCATGTGGAGGAAGGTAGTAAAGAGTTGGCTAAGGAGGTCCATCGGTTGGCCAAATTGGGAGTTAACTTAGAAGGGGTGGATAGTGGAGGAGTAGTTGTTGTTGATGGTTCAAGGTCTTCCTTGGTTGATGAGGTGATAGTCAAGCAAGATCTTGATCCTTCTTTGGTAGAATTAAAGGCTTTGGTGAGTAGTGGTAAGGTGGAGGTTTTCTCCCAAGGGGGAGATGGTGCCCTTAGGTACCAAGGTAGATTATGTGTTCCTTGTGTGAATGGTGTGAGGGAAAGAATCCTTGATGAGGCTCATAATTCTTCTTATTCTATTCATCCGGGGTCAACAAAGATGTATAGAGACTTGAGGGATGTGTATTGGTGGGGCGGTATGAAGAAGGACATTGCAAAATTTGTTTCGGGTTGCCATAGTTGTCAACAAGTCAAGGCTGAACATCAAAGGCCGAGTGGCCTAACTCAAGACACTGAGATACCTACTTGGAAGTGGGAAGAAATCAACATGGATTTTGTAGTGGGCTTACCCAAGGCTAGAAGAGGCTTTGATTCGGTTAGGGTGGTGGTTGATCGGATGACAAAGTCGGCTCATTTCCTACCGGTTAAAACTACTTACGGGGCTGAAGAGTATGCCAAGTTGTACATTCATGAATTGGTAAGGTTGCATGGGATTCCTTTGTCTATCATCTCGGATCGTGGTGCCCAATTCACTTCTCACTTTTGGAAGTCATTCCAAATGGGTCTTGGTACAAAGGTA
>NW_026022859.1:0-214 GCF_019186545.1 Solanum stenotomum | reverse complement strand
ATAATTGAAATGTGTGACATAAGGTAAGAACTTAAAAATTACGAAAAAGGGTCAAAATTATTCCCGAACTATATAAAATAGATCATTTATATCCTTCGTTACATTTTGGGATAAAAAATGCCCCTGTTGTTTTCCTAAGAGACCACAAATATCCTCAAGTGTTAACACCCCAAATTTTTGTTGATGTGGCAAGCCACATGGGACTAATCCTTCC
>NW_026022858.1:0-1226 GCF_019186545.1 Solanum stenotomum | reverse complement strand
ACCATATCGAGGAACAATAAAAAAAGGGGTTTCATCTTCAATCATAAACAATACTTTGCTAGAAAATTGGGAAAAGAGAGTTAGACTAAATAGGATTCATACTATCTTTCTTCCGAATATGGATTACCAAGAAATTGAACAAAAAGCGTATACGATTGATAAAAAACCATTATCAACAGAAATTGACGAGTTCTTAACTTTAATCAATGAATTAGGTAACGAACCAAAATCTAGTTTAAATTTGAAGGGTCTTTCTTTATTTTCAGACCAAGAACAGAGAAGAGTGAATTCAGAAAAAAGAACGAAATTTGTAAAATTTGTATTCAATGCAATTGATCCTAATGAGACAAAATCGGGAAAAAAATCGATTGGAATAAAAGAAATCAGTAAAAAAGTACCTCGTTGGTCCCATAAATTAATCACCGAATTGGACCAACAAATGGGTGAATTTCAAGATCGCGCATCAATTGATCATCAACTTCGTTCAAGAAAAGCCAAACGTGTAGTTATTTTTACTGACAACAACGCGACTAACGATCCTGAGGAGGAAGTGGCTTTAATAAGCTATTCGCAACAATCAGATTTTCGGCGAGGTATAATTAAAGGCTCTATGCGGGCTCAAAGGCGCAAAACATTTATTTCGAAACTATTTCAAGCAAATGTACATTCCCCCCTTTTTGTCGACAGAATAACTCCCCTACGTCTTTTTTCTTTTGATATCTCTGAACTAATTTAACCAATTTTTCGAAATTGGACAGGTAAAGAGGGAGAATTCAAGATTCTAGAGTCTAGAGAAGAACAAACAAAAAGAGAAGAGAAAAAAGAAAAGGACAAAAAAGAGGATAACAAAAGAAAGGAACAAGCACGGATAGCGATCGAAGAAGCCTGGGATAACATTCCTTTTTCACAAATAATAAGAGGTTACATGGTAATAACTCAATCAATTCTTCGAAAATATATTCTATTACCTTCATTGATAATAGCCAAAAATCTCGGGCGTATGTTATTCTTGCAACTTCCTGAATGGTCTGAAGATTTGCAGGAATGGAATAGAGAAATGCAGATTAAATGTACTTATAATGGTGTTCAATTATCAGAAACAGAATTTCCCAAATATTGGTTGAGAGATGGGATTCAGATCAAAATTTTATTTCCTTTTTGTCTGAAACCTTGGCATATATCTAAACTGTACCCCTCTCGCGGAGAGCTAATGAAAAAGCAAAAAC
>NW_026022857.1:0-1083 GCF_019186545.1 Solanum stenotomum | reverse complement strand
ATCAACAAACCATTTCACCCATACAAATGAATTTTGCAACTGATTATGATGTTGTTAAACCTGCTGTGGATGTTGAAAAAGAAAAGGTTTCTGATCACACTGTTCAAAAGGTGTGTAATTATATCATGGTTAATAGTTGATAATTTAATTTATCATGTGTTTCAATCCCTTAAATTTATTTAAGAATATATCATGGTTAATGATTGATACTTTAATTTATGAAATATATGTTGCTAATTTGTGTATCACTGACTGTACTTTACACTTTACACATTAATAATGTATATGATAATGTACTTCTCAACTTTATGGTATATTGATTTTGCAACTATTGATGATGTCGATGAACCTGCTGTGTAGGTTGGAAAAGAAAAGGTTTATGAAGACACTGCTCAAAAGGTGTGTATGTATCTGATACTTAATTTATTTAAACATGTATTATTATGTTTTTAATCCTTTAAATAGTTTAAGAATATATCATGGTTAATGGTTGATACTTTAATTTATGAAATATATGTTGCTAATTTGTGTATCACTTACTGTACTTTACACTTTACACATTAATAATGTATATGATAATGTACTTTCCAACTTTATGGTATATTGATTTTGCAACTGTTGATGATGTCGATGAACCTGCTGTGGAGGTTGGAAAAGAAAACGTTTCTGGAGACACTGTTCAAAAGGTGTGTATATGTATCTGATACTTAATTTATTTAAACATGCATTATTATGCGTTTTAATCTTTTAAATATTTTAAGAATATAGCATGTTTAGTGGTTGATACTTTAATTTACGAAATATACGTTGCTAATTTGTGTATAACTGAATGTTATGTACACATTATTAATGTATATGATACTATATCTATATTTTTTGTATCATGCACATTAATATTCTAACATTGTCAGAAACTTTATTTTGTATTATACTTTAATTGTTTTAACTTGCACATATAAATGTACAAACACAGAAGTATGATACATCCATTAAGGAACAAGTAATGCAAGATTCAAGTGTGCTTCAACCCACAACACTCTATAATGATCATTCGATAAATGTGATTATTCATGATAAGAAAGT
>NW_026022856.1:0-639 GCF_019186545.1 Solanum stenotomum | reverse complement strand
GTCCTCAATATATATTGCATGGAATACTGCTATACCCATCATAATGATTATTTTTAGAGTCGAAAAGTCAAAAAACTCTAATGTTATTTTTTTTTATGATGGTTACAAACTTTGTGGTGACTAGGTGAACAAAAGATGCACACTATATATATTTTTACATCGTATCATTTTATTTTGATATTATTCTATAACTTCGAAAGGAAATTCTCTTGCAATCTATGAATTACCTTTAATGTACCATACTTTATGTTATTCTTTAGAAATACAATAATAATTTAAATTTATGAATAAATGTGATTGCATGTTTGGAGCTACAAGCCTTAAAGGAAAAAAGTATATTCAATGTTTTAATATGTATCTATCTAGCTATTTATTTGTCTTAAACTAAAGTAATGAAAAACTAAATAAATACTATCAAATTGAATGCCCACGTAAAGTTTAAAGACATTATATAGTTTTACTCTTCAATCAAATTCCTTCTTTTGGGATGTATGCTCCAAATTGTGAGGGTATTTTTCACTAAAGGTAGTAATCATAATAAATTGTGTGACACCCCCAAAAAGAAAATTAAGAAGACAATTGAACAACTTCAACAATTGACTTTTGGAAGGCAAAATCTCTTCCTTTATTGAAACATAG
>NW_026022855.1:1790-3803 GCF_019186545.1 Solanum stenotomum | reverse complement strand
TCCGGCAAGACGGATTAAAGGGGAAGAAATTGCAGTGCTTGAGTATGAAGAAAATAAAAGAATGTTATTGGTTGGCGGTAAATGATATATTGGAAGCAAGTGATACATTCGAGCGACGACTTGTAGTAGATACCTCTTTTGCTATTCCAATGATGGGACTTTCCTTCACTACTTTTCCAAATCATCGTGGTATTTGCTAAGCTGAAAATTTTATTTATTTTATTTCTAGTTTAAGATGACCTACATACTACTCAGTACTCACTCTTCCCACTCTATTTGTGGTATTACACGGTTGTTTATTCGTTATTTTTGGTTTTCGCTGAAATCAATTGAGATGTTTTACTTTGATTTGCTTTAAAAAATATATAAATTCATTAATATATATATTGCAGTGCCAGTTGAATTATTTGCAATCTTCACGAGATCATGCATGCACATACGTACTTGAACTATTTTTTCTTTAATATATTGAAATTTTATGGGAAAATTATATAAAATAGCAAACTATTAATTCAAATTAAATGTTATAACCACTGTTTCATTTAATTCTAATATGTAGCAAACACTTTGCCATCGCTATTCTCCCCAAATTTCTCGCTCACAACTCTCCTGGTCTCGCTCGCCAGTCTCTCTCTCGCCGCTCTCACTTTATACAAACACAAATGTATAAATTATATTTGTGTTTGTATAAAGTGAGAGAAAACTGTATATATACATATCTTTTCATTCGCTTCTCTCCCTAGAGAATCTCGCTCGCCACTCTCCCTCGCCTCTCTCACTTTACACAAACACAAATGTATAAATTGCGTTTGTGTTTGTATAAAGCGAGAGAAAATTATATATACAAATACAAATACATATATTACCATCATATACAGTTATAATTATACAAAGCTGTCAACGATTTATACAAACGAGAGACTATCAATGATTTATACAAATGAGAGATTGCTAGCAATTTATACAAATGAGAGGCTGCCAACGATTTATATAAATGATAGGCTGCCAACGATTTATACAAATCTAATGCTCCATAGCAAACTTTAGAAGCGCAATTATACAAACTATAGCTATAGCATACAAATATAATTTTTATGTTTGCTAAATCTAAAAATTTTATCCACCCCCAGTACCTGTACGAACATCAAGGATGGTCAAAGTGCCACCTTTGTCTCTCTTGATGTGAGATAGTTTAAAAAGTACTAACTAAAGTTTAATTAAATGTTGGGTACAATCACAAAACTCAAAACTCGATGAAATGCCACGATTACAGCCGCAAACTTGAAATGCTTCTCGCAATTTATCAAGACTTGTGCTATAATTTGCACCCAATATCACCGAGAGATGTGGTGTAGTGATTGAAACTGCTCTTCTTTTAATCAGAAGTCTTGAATTCAAGTTTTGTGTATAAAAAAAGTTTTGATAGGGAGCGTTTTTTTTAGAATGAAGCCCTACACAATCTAAATATGAAAAAAAGAAGAAGAAGAAGAAGATAAGCACGCCCAATTAAATATGGATTATTAAGTATAAAATGTATTAAGCATCAAACTGAACAAGGGAACAAGTTGTAGACACCACAAGAATTAACAATCAATCTTGAGAAATCGTACGATCACAATTTAATAAATCTACAAGACCAACATTATGGTAACATGTAAAGGGAAAAAATTGTTACTTTTATTTTTTGGAACAATAATTTAAATCTTACTATTTGAAGTATTCTTCTTTAACTATCAAATGGGCGGTTAACTCGAATCAGATAGGAGGCAAGAATATAATTTCAAAAAAGCTAATGCCATTCTTTATATTTTTCTTGTAATTTATGGATTTTTTTTTTAAAAAAATAATGGTCTATGAATAACAAAATAAAAATCTTATGAGAAATCATTAGATCATAATCTAAAATTTTATAGTTATTGCAAATGTTAGACGACAGTTATTTAATTTGTAAGATTATAAAAATATATGAACAAATATAAGATCCTAAGTTTGAAACTTTTTTTTTTTTTTTTG
>NW_026022855.1:0-1781 GCF_019186545.1 Solanum stenotomum | reverse complement strand
AAAACAAATATGATCTACTTGAAATTTAATAACTAAAATATTTAATTACTAGACCAAGTAACTACAATCACAAAACAAATATGATCAACTTGAAATTTAATAACTAAAATATTTTAATTACTAGACCAAGTACTTTCATCCTATTAATTAATTAGATTCTCTTGTTATGGGTCCTTTTCAAGTTGCGATGTGTTTGATAGGGAAGAATGAAGATAACATTATCCGGAAAAATCACATTAATTTATTAGATTCTCTTGATACTATTTCTGTAGAAATAGAAAGGCCGATCACGTAGATCCTTAATTTAAATAAAGTCATGACAAATAATTTCAGAAAAAGGATACATATATAGTGATTGTATGTTATATCGTGTATAATCTAATACAAATATTATTTATTACCATCAACAAAATATATATAATATCATCTTGTGTTGGATTATTTATTTATATATATCAATCAAATAATATCGTATCTTAAATGAGATATTCTCTCAATCCTCAAACCACATATTCATTTGTTAGTTGAGCAGAAGTAATTGGGATAATGCAGCTCATGTATTCAATTCTTCTATCTCTATATGACGATCTCCTTATATATATATATATATATATATATATATATATATCTTTCTTCAACAAACGGAATTATTCGTATTGATACTTAATTATAGCACAAGAAATAATGGCTTATTCGAACCAAAATAGCGTCAACAAAAGTAAAAGGCATGCGAATTCCACATCCATATTCAGTCAGGCTCGTCGCAAAATGTCATTCCGGCGGAAGAAGTTATCGGTAGTCCAGCCGGAAGCTGGAGGGAAGAAGAAATTATCGATTTTCCGACGGGATGGATTGAAGGGGAAGAAATTGCAGTACTTAGGTATGAAGAAAATAAAAGAGTACTGTTATTGGTTGGCAGTAAATGACATATTGGAACGACACCAAGCAAATGATACATTTGAGCAACGACTTGTAATAGATACCTCTTTTGCTATTCCCATGATGGGCCTTTCCTTCGCTACTTTTCCTAATCAGCGTCGTATCTAAAAGCCAAGCTGGAAATTATTCATTTTATTTTTTATTTAAGACTACGTACAAATTATCATATTTCATACATTGTTATTTATTTCTGATTTTTGTTGATTGAAATTAATGAAGATGTTTTTTAATTTATTTATTTATAGTGCGTGCCACTTGATGAATTATTTGCAACCTTCATGAAGAAAAAAGATAAATGTAAATGGTTGTTATAGAGAGATATCACATCCCGTTATTTATATTTAGCTTTATTATATATATATATATAGATGTGATAAGCATCAAACTGCTGAAGGACATAAGTTGTAGATACCACCAAGAATTAACAATCAATTTTAAGAATTAGATAACAATCTGATTAATCCACAAGACCAACATTATGGTACATGTAAAGAGAAAATTAACAAGAGAGCAGAAATGTTCACCAGCTATCCCCTTTTTACAATAATTTAGTAAATGACTTTTTTCTTTCTTTTCTACTAGTACTATATTAGAAAGGTGAGTACATATATGGATTATTACATTGTATTATGTATAATCTATGCAAATATTATTTAATACCATCACAAACTAAGTATCTTACTGGTTTCGACTTCTCTCCATTATACTTTCTCTTTATTCCTCATGTACATGTTTAGATAAGTAACACTTATCTAATATAATTTTTAAAGGTTAAAATTAGATTAATTAACAAGCATCTTAACTATGATTAAAAAAACCACTCTTTAATTCTAGTATGAAAT
>NW_026022854.1:0-370 GCF_019186545.1 Solanum stenotomum | reverse complement strand
TCAGCCTGAAGAATATTAAGAATGGAATTGTAATGACCCTCTTGGTCATTTTTGTGTCTTGCCTTCTGTGTGTCGTTTAGAGCGTTTCTGTAGCGACCCCAAGTCATTTATGACTTGCTGGGACTGACAGTTCGGTCACCTGGTCGTTCGTTTGGTCTTGGTGTGAGTTTTTGTGTTTTGGAGCTTATGAACCTTGAATGATCATTTTTGATCAAAAGTTCAAGAAGATGACATCGGAATCCAATTCTGACGATTTCATCAGCTCCGGAAGGGTCATTTTAAGCTAGTAGCACGGTCGACATAACTCCCGAGGTTTTCAGTATGAGTCGGTGTGATTAGGCATTTTAGCCTTTGAATTTTGGCTTAAGTT
>NW_026022853.1:0-396 GCF_019186545.1 Solanum stenotomum | reverse complement strand
ATAAAAGCAAAATTCAGACAAAGGCGATGGGTTTGTCAGATAGATCTCGAAAAAATACGAGGGTTCAAACAAAAGATTGCGTCAAACGGACGTTCGAACCGAAAGTTACGGCCATTTGAAATTCAGCATCTTAAAGGTTGAAGGTGGCTTTGAATTTAGGAAACTTCAAACGGCCATAACTCGGGCCTCGGGTTTCCGTTTCAGGCTATTTGTTTTTTGAATCCGCGTATTTTTTCAAGATCTACGCAACCAAACTGCCTAAAGGCGGTTTGCGCGTGCCGATTTTCCGAAAAACGCCTTTTACTGATTCTTACGCGAGCCAAAATATGATGAAAAAAATAAAAGGAAATTCAGACAAAAGCGATGGGTTTTCAGATAGATCTCGAAAAAATACGA
>NW_026022852.1:0-630 GCF_019186545.1 Solanum stenotomum | reverse complement strand
TACATAGCTAGGGTTCTGAAATTCATGGAGAAATCTTTCAATTTCGGGGCTCGAACTGAAGAAACCTCGCTGCGTTCTTGAACTAGGGTTCTTGACCTTTTTCTCCTCTCTTGATTCTAATTCTTCTAAGTTTGATAAATGATTTGACTTAGGTAAGTTCTAGTTATGTTTCTAGGGTTAAACTAATTAAAATCTCATGATTTAGGGTCTAAACGACGTATCTTAGGGGTTAAACGAAATAGGAAAAGACCAAAAGACCCTTAAATTAGCTGCTGTCAGAGTAACTGACGGTCCGTCAATCAATCGACGGTCCGTCGAATGGGTCCGTAGGTCGAGTCTGCCCGACAGGGCTTCACTAAAATGGGCATAACATTTTATTCGGAGATCGGAATTTAGCAAACTCGGTGGCGTTGGAAAGATAATTCAATTATCTATCTTACCATAGGTCATGGAACACATAATTCATTTTTTGCTAAGAGTTGTGACCATCTGAATTTGATCCATCAGAATTTTCAGCTAACTGGCTGCTAACCTTCGATCTACGGTCAGACCTACGGACCATGGATCGAACGACGGTCCATGTTTGCCAAACATAGTTCATGTCAGATGCTGGGTAAAGGAGGTCTTGAT
>NW_026022851.1:0-630 GCF_019186545.1 Solanum stenotomum | reverse complement strand
CTATGAAATGAATTAGACCCCGTTGTATACTATTTCGCGCTATCATTTCTAATCTATGCAATTAAACCTCACGTATTTCGTACTCGAGCCTCCCAAAATAATGTTTCTACTCCTTAAAATCAACTTCACTTTGTTTTGGATGATACTGAGACATTTCAATTTGTTTGTATGGTTTTGATTTGGCACGGCGTTTAAGAAAGCAAAGAAAACTTTGGAATCTTGTGTCTTAAACTAAAGATTCGTAGTAGAATGTACCAAAATGTCCTTTAATCTTGTGTTCTTAAACATGTCATGTGGAACGTTGAAATCAAAGTGTTGCCAATAAAAAGGAAAGAGACATTCTTTTTGAAACGGACTGAAAAGAAAAGTAAGACAAACAAATTGAAATAGAGGGAGTATAACTGTTATTTCCAGCTTAAATTCAACCTTACTTTTTATTAGTTAAGAAATTATTAAACTTCCGAGGCTCCTAAAGATCGGATCTGTATCATCTTGAGACGAAGATGAAGGCGTTTTACTGTCCTCATTTATTGTATTTGTCTTTTACTTGTTTTGATTGATACAGTATTAGTCATTTTAGATCTATCTATGACTCGAACACTTGTAAATTTCATCGTGTAGGAAAGCATT
>NW_026022850.1:0-630 GCF_019186545.1 Solanum stenotomum | reverse complement strand
CATGAATTAGTTAATAAATCAATCTCATGTGAATCAAAAGAGAAGAAGAATGATATAGTCCGTTGAGTATATGCTTCTCAAGATGATCTAGTTGCTTATTTCTATTCCATCGAACTCTATGTATAACACATTGTTGCTACTATTTTATCTGAAGGTCAGCATATAAAATATCTTGAGGTGTTGCATTATTTAAAGGACACAATTCATATATGTTTGAAGAGAACAAAACATACATTATTTGTTGTATTTGACGTATTTTGTTTATCTTTTTTTTCTTAGAATAACAAAATATGTATGAAGGCTTATCATCAGAAAAATAACTAGTGTATGCTCTGTTTTTCTTGGTCCACTTTCCTAGTCGAGTTACATACATTGAGCTCGTAGGAATGTATCTTCAAAGATTGCTTTTAATTTCCAAACATCGATGTCATGTAAGGAACTTCGTGTCAAATTAAATCTCGATAGAACAAGTATGTTGATAGTTACTACATCTTATCTTGTAAAATCCAGAATTCCCAGAAAAAATGTAGCCATAACTTTCCTATCTTTCGAATTGCACTCTCCTTTCAATTTAACTTCAGCCAAATATTTATTTATATTACGAAAATACGGTTAGCAGTCCATTGCCCT
>NW_026022849.1:0-630 GCF_019186545.1 Solanum stenotomum | reverse complement strand
CCGGTAGAAAATGGGCTGACTTTGTCATCCGGTCGACAATTACCCAAATAGAATCATGTTGTCTGCGAGACCTTGGCAACCCTGTGATGAAATCCATATTGATCATCTCCCACTTCCACTCTGGAAGTTCTATCCTCTGGGCCAAACCACCGGACCTTTGGTGTTCAACTTTCACTTGTTGGCAATTTGGACACTTAGCAACAAACTCAGCAATGCCCTTCTTCATGCCATTCCACCAATAAACTTCACGCAAATCACGATACATCTTGGTGGAACCTGGATGAACGGAATATCTGGAGCTATGAGCTTCCTCCATAATCTTCTCTTGTAGTTCATCTACCATAGGTACACACAATCTACCTTGATATCTCAATGCACCATCTCTCCCTTGTTCAAAAGCTAATACTCTTTGCTTCTGAACATTTGCCTTCAACTCAAGCAAAATGGGATCTTGATCTTGCTTTTCTTTCACTTCCGACATTAATGATGACTCGGCCCTGCTCGTTACCGCTATAACTCCTTCTGCGGAGTCTGTGAAGCTGACTCCCAGGCATGCCAGTCTGTGCACATCTTTTGCTAACTTTCTTCTTCCTTCTTCAATGTGGGCGGTGCTACCCACAGACAACCTGC
>NW_026022848.1:0-636 GCF_019186545.1 Solanum stenotomum | reverse complement strand
ATCGAGAGGCATAGCAAATAGAAACGTAAGAAAAAGTAGAGCCTGGATCAAATAGAGCCAAGGCGGGCTGCTGGCATAAAAGAATTGTACCTGTGATCACATCGTCTGACGCCTCAGCCTCCGCCCTCGCTGGAGCTGCATAGAAGTGGCTATGTCTGCCTCTGCCCTGACCATCAGACCTACCACCTGACCTGCCTCCTCGGGGACCACCCCGTATACCCTGCTGACCACCTCTACGGTCCTGACCCTGACCACGGCCTCTAACTGGAGGTGCTGGTAAAGCTAGGGGAGCTGCATGAGGAGCGGGAGCAATCCGACTATGCTGAGGGCAGTCCCAGGCCCAATGACCCATCTCACCACACTCATAGCAACCCTGTCGAGGGCGACTCCCAGAAGAACGACTACCATGGCCTGAAGAACCCGACTGAAACACCTCGCGGCCCTGACTCGAACTAGCCTCACCTCGACCACCATCTGATGCCTGAAGAGAGGCCTGTGTAGGTCTGCTAGACTGACCCTGTCGAAACCGTCGTCCGGCCCTGTCATGATAATCTCTAGACCTGGGGCGGGAGTCACTGTAGCTGCCCTCATGCCTAGCCCTCTTCTCGTTGCCCCCTTGGGCCTCGCGACGAAGAT
>NW_026022847.1:0-226 GCF_019186545.1 Solanum stenotomum | reverse complement strand
ACTCATTGAACACCAAACTGAAATAGTAATCAAGTTCAAGTATACCAAACTCATTAAAAATTATCCACAATACACCAAATAGTTGATCGATACTCAAATAAATAAAGTAACTTTTAACATAAAAAATAAGATATTCAAGTCTTTCAACACATGATTAGAAAAAACTAAACTAAAGAAAAAAAAGAATTAAGAAATACATTTTCACACTTCAATGGCGGTTGAGGAA
>NW_026022846.1:0-348 GCF_019186545.1 Solanum stenotomum | reverse complement strand
AATTTAACTTTTAAAGTGTGAAATTTAAATTTTTATAGTTTTAAAGTTTTAAATTTTCAAACTTTTAAAGTGTGAAATTTAAACTTTTATAGTTTTAAAGTTTGAATTTAAATTTTCAAACTTTTAAAATTTAAAGTGTGAAATTTAAATTTTTATAGTTTTAAAGTTTATAATTTAAATTTAAATTTTCAAACTTTTAAAGTGTGAAATTTAAACTTTTTATAGTTTTAAAGTTTGAACTTTGAATTTAAATTTTCAAACTTTTAAAGGGTGAAATTTAAACTTTTATAGTTTTAAAGTTTGAATTTAAATTTTCAAAATTTTAAATTGTGAAATTTAAACTTTTAT
>NW_026022845.1:0-348 GCF_019186545.1 Solanum stenotomum | reverse complement strand
CCTGTTTGTGTCATCCTTAGAGATGGCAAGTTTTTGAATTTTGACGACTCTATGTTAGGAGTTTTGCAGAGTAATCTTGCTGATGGACCAGTTTACTTTAATTGTTATCCTAACTTCTCAGTTGACATTAATGATCCTAATGTCATGGATTCCTTGACCCTCAATGTCAAAACCAAAAACTTGAACAGCAAAATCAATACTCGTGAAATAGCTATTATTTACCGAGTTTATTATCGTCTTATGAAAACTCATCTTGCTCCTAAGGCTCGCCATACGAGTATAAGGGGTGAGACTATGCTTATGGAAGCCAACCATGAACAGGGGAAAGTATGCAAAGGTTTAGTAATC
>NW_026022844.1:0-347 GCF_019186545.1 Solanum stenotomum | reverse complement strand
ACATTTGGGTTCATCATCAATTCTGATAGTGCCCAAATAATAGTCGTAGATGAAGTTTGAGTCCCAGCAATAAAGATATCCTATAACAACAAACAAATAAATTAAGTCAATGGATTACACCAATAGCGTATTCCGTGAAACCCTACAAAGCAGGTCTAGGAAAAGATGGAAGATAATACAGGGTCTAGGAAAAGATGGAAGATAATAATGAGATGAGAGAAAACTTACAGAAATCACAGCTTTAATGTGTTCATTTGTGATTGGAAATTGAAGCTCCGCGTTCTCTTTCACCCTAAGGAAAACATCAACCAAATCTTCTTCTCCAAACTCACCATTTCCCTTCTTCC
>NW_026022843.1:0-465 GCF_019186545.1 Solanum stenotomum | reverse complement strand
AGCCCTAAACCAAGAAACAGAACATATGGTAAAAAACCCGCAGAAACACTAAATTGTAAAGCCTAGGAAACTCTAAACCTTAAACCCTTATAAATCCTAATACCCAAGAAACTGGACCCTANAAAAAAAAAAACCTCTTTTAGAACCCCTAAAAAACCCTAAAAACGTTTAAAAACCCTAATCATAAAAATAATAATCATAAAAAAACCATAAAACCTAAAAGAAACCTTAACCGAAAAACCGAAATCCTAAACCCTTAACCTTAAACCATAGTACCTTAGGGCCTAAACCCATAACCCTAAACCTTTGGCCAACCCTAAACATAAAGAAACCATAAAAAAAACCCTTAAAACCTTATAAAACCCTAAAACTAAAAAATCCTTAAGAAAATCATAAGCCCTTATAAACCTGAAAAAAACTCAATCAAAATCTTTAGACCTAAAACCCTAAGCCCTAAACCAAGAA
>NW_026022842.1:0-328 GCF_019186545.1 Solanum stenotomum | reverse complement strand
TAAACCCTAAACCCCTTAATGATATCCATAAACCCTAAATCATAACCCCTAAACCCTAACCCTAAACAATAAAACCTAAAACCTAAACCCTAAACAGTAAACCCTAAACCCTAAACCCTAACCTCTAACCCCTTAGCCCTAAACCCTAAACCCAAAACCCTAAAGCCTAAACCATAAAACCTAAACCCTAAACCCTAAACCTTAAACTCTAAACCCTAAACCCTAAACCCTAAACCCTAAACCTTAAAGCCCTTAACCATAAACCATGAAACCTAAAACATAAACCCTAACCCCTAATCACTAATCCTAAACCCTAACCCTAAACCAT
>NW_026022841.1:0-994 GCF_019186545.1 Solanum stenotomum | reverse complement strand
TATCAATGCATGCAAAATACTAGTCAAAATTGCTTATTTACTATTCATACTTTGTTAATCGATCATGGTTCCCACAACCCTAGTTGTGGATTTAGTTACTCATATTGGCAAGAACACAATTCATAATTGTAGATGAAGAAATCATGAACTTACGTAGAGAGAATAATAAACCCAGAAATTTTACTTGAATTGCAAAGCCGAAATCCTCAAAACGAACTTGGGAAATCAATAATTGCTAGAGTTGCAAAATTAATCTCCAAAGTTACAAAGCAAAAATAGAATAATAGTGTCTAACCCCCAAAAACGAGGTTTACATGTCCTATTTATAGAAAACAAATCCTAAATAAAAAAGGAAACAAATTAAGGAAAGTTTTGTTCAGGTACCCGTCTTCGATCCACGAGACTGACTTACGGACCGTCGATGGATCTACGGTCCGTAAGTCCCTTCCTTCACTCGGGACTTAGAAAATATTTCAGCTTCCAAAAATCAGCTTCTCTGAAGCAAACAACGGACCAGCAGTACGGACCGTAGATCAACCTACGGTCCGTCAATCCCCTCCATAGCTCCATACTTAGAATCTTCAAAAATCAGGTACTCGAACCCTCGCAGTCTCACTCTACGGATCAACAGTACGGTCCGTAGATCAATCTACGGACTGTCAATGGGCACCGTGGTTCCACACTTGGTTAGATTTCCCTGATTTGTCCCCAACACCATGCCTGCTGATCTACGGTCATAACCTACGGACCGTGAATGGACCTACGGTCCGTAGATCACCTCCGTGGATGCCCACTTTCTGCAATTCCTTCAGTTGTCTCTAAACTTCCGCGCCTGAACACCTTTCCTGCAAAACATGATAAAAACCAATATAAAAAGGCCCTAGACACACACAACTTGTAAGTGAAATGTATTAGAAATACCGTAAACTCACGGTATATCAATTACTAATAAGGAAACACAAAATGTTTTCATCTAGCTACTACATATAACCAA
>NW_026022840.1:0-504 GCF_019186545.1 Solanum stenotomum | reverse complement strand
ATTCTCTGCTATAGTGACATGTTTTCAGGACCACCAAGTCTCTGTAATTTACTCTTAATTCCTCTTAATTAGGGAAAAGATAATAAAAAATGCACTGTATTTTCTTTGAAAGGTGAGAAATGGCTTAGTTCTTGAGTACCTTATGCACCAGTTATGTGATGTCACATCAGAAAGACATAGACATACAAACATGTACACGTGATGGAGGAACACACTTATCATACCATCTCTACTGGAATGTGGAGTGGCATAGTCTATCTATAAAGAAAAGCATAACAGAATACATCAAAAGAGATGGTCTCATGGTCACAGCCCACAGGGACTCACTTAAAGTGACCAGAATTATCGATTTGTTCACCTATCAACTATAATTGACAACTTTTGGCATCACTAGCAAAGGCAACTTCAAATTCCAAGTCAGATAATTCCTTCAAGCAGCGGCTCAGTTTTTTCTTTTTGGCACAATGCACGTGCCTATCTTCCAAGAATGCTATTTCACCCTGC
>NW_026022839.1:0-6262 GCF_019186545.1 Solanum stenotomum | reverse complement strand
AGTGACAAATTGTACTACAGTTACTAAAATCAAATTGAGATTAGGAAACAACACTATTTTTTAATTTCCTTTTTGGGCTGTTGTCCAATAAATATTGACGCTTCTCTTCCTGGGCCTGTAGGAGCCCAGGGGAGTCTTCACTAATAACTTTTAGTGGGCCGGACATTTCATTTGAAGTTTTTATACGAATTATCTTCATTTTGAATAAGGAAAAATCACCCCATATATCTATTTAAGGCTTAATATTACATCCTTTAGATGTACTTTTTTTATATTACTACTTCTAATAGTTTAATTACAAGTATTAACAGATTAATTTTAATTTATAATTTAATTTATTTTATTTAATTAATTAGTTATAATTTTTATAATTACATTATAATTAATAAGTAAGAGAAATAACATTAATATTAGAGAATCAATTGTCATTATCTCTTATACCATTTTAGGGATTTTTTTTTCCAGATTTCACACAACAACCTCCACCTTCCTCTTTTACACACACGCAAACCCCACACCCCCACCTCACGTTTCTCTTTTATAGAGAACTATTTTTTTCTCTCTCACCATTTTCAACGTTCGTCTTCTTCATTCAAAAAGAAAATCAGTAGAACTCTTCCACATTTATATGATTTAATGGTGGGATGAGATCTACACACGAAGAATGTTGAAATTCCTGCAAAGTGTGGTTCCTCTCAGTCGAAGGATCAAAAGGAGAAAAAAGAACGAAGCAAAGAAAAGGGTGAGTCCGGCAAATCAAAAGGGAAAGAAGAGAAAGGGGGAAATTGTAGAAACCTTTTGATTCGAATTCTGATTTTGTTAGTGAAATAAAAAAGAAAAAAAACAACAAATGTAGAAGTTGCTCAATCTTCAAAACCATCAACAAGAAGAACAACAAAAAAGAAGGAATCAGAAATTTTAATATCCAAAAAAGGCAAAAACGTTGTTAGGGTAAGTATTATATTTAATTTATTTTCACATTATTCAAATTAGTGATTTTTTTGCTAAAAATATCACATTATGCTTATTGTTGTTTTGAAACTTTTGTTTGGGTGAAACTTGTACGAAATGTGAATAATATTTGTATGAATCTGACTTTAATATATGATTTTGGGATATTATATGAAATGTGATATAATATTGGTATGCAAATGGTATGAATTGTGTTTTGACATTGGCATGAAATTGGTTTGATATCAGTAGCCCAATGGTATGAATTGTTAAATGACTCTATTTTGTATGAATTATGACTAAAATTGATATGAAATTGGGATTTTTCTAATAGGAAGGTTTCTTTTTCAATTTATTCATTAATGTATTTAAATTTTTAACATTGGTATGAAAATGGTATAAAATGATTTTTCTTTCAAAAAATTTTCAGTGATTGTGGTTTGTACACATGTCTATTTGTTGAATACATCAGTAATGGAGTTTTTGATATGCGTTCTGCTGATATCGATGCAAAGTACCATCGTCAAAGGTATGCCACAATCATATAGCATTATGGAAAAACAAAGAATGATGATGGCGCGACCAGTGAGAGTGAAGTAACTAGCACTGTTGCTAGCAAATTTGGTGGACCTCGCATAGCAAAAGAACATGCTTCGGATAGTAGCAATTATCCCACACCAAGACCACAGAGATCAAATTTGAGATAGTTGATTGCACCTTAGACTTTTTAGAATTACAATTTTTTATTTTTATTTTTGGATGATATTTTTGTGTTTGTTACAGCTTTAAGTATTTGATATATATAATATCCATTGTTTTATTCCAAAAAGAACCAACTACATATGAATTATAGATTGACTATTGTAATCGCATGATACTAGTTATATACAGACTGCATTCCAAATGGATACACCATTCTAAAGATAAATTACACATTGACTATAATAATTCTCGAGATAACAGTTATATACAAAATGCATACAAATTGGATTCAACATTTAGAGTTTATGATTTTACAATGTCTTATTAACTATAAAGAAATCATACTACTAATTTAGAGTTCATGAACTAACTCTGACTTATAATTGGTATCCAAACTGTACACCTTTGGCATCCAAATTCATATTCTAACACAAAAAAGTAAAAAAATAAAAAATGAATGAAGTTGGTATCCAACATGTATAAATACCTTGTATAAACGATTGTGCCAATGTAAAATAGTGACAACAATTCTAGAAAAAAAAATGCAGAGAGAGAAACGTTGAAGAAAATGGATAAAATAAGACTTTTTAATTAATTTTAACAGATTATAGTGAATTAAGGAAAACAAATAATCCTAATTAGTTTGAATCTCCTAAATTTATGCTAATTAATAATTATCATCAATCAATTCAAATTTAATTAATACACCTATTTCCATTTTTTTATTTTTTTCTTCAAAATCGATTTATTTTCCTTTTTTATCTTTTTTTTTTCAAAACACATTTTTACAATTAATTAAATAAACATTTTTTTAAATAAAATGTTATAACCTGAATTTTTTTATTGTTACAACTTGAAAATTTTATTCTACTGCTATAACTTGAAAATATTAATCTAATAAATGTCATATATAAAATTTTCACTATAAATGGCACAACATGACAATCTATAGACTAAATTGGCAAAAAATAGTCTATTTTAAATTTACTGACAAAAAAGGACTTTCTTTTATTATTTGGCATTCAATAGTTATTTTGCTTTTTCTTAAAAAATGTGTTTTTGTTCCCCTTATTTTTGTCTAAACACGTTTGATTGCTCTTTTTATTTTGGGGTGATGTCCTTATCAATTAGCCCATTTTTCTTTACTTAATATTTGATATCGGCTTTAAATGGTGAAATGGTCCAATGGCCCCTTGTATTTGTATGAGTTTGTATTCTACACCCTTCTATTTATTCATTTGTCTACTACACTCTTAAACTCAATTAAAATGAAACTTTTGAACCCCTCCAACCATGTGTGTAGTTTACTCTCCCTAACATAAATGACATGTCATATCCACATCATATATGTTAATGACAAGTCATAATTATTTTTAAATTATTAACTAAAAAAACACTTAAATAAAAGATAAAAATAATAAGTCTTATGTTTTAAAAATAGGCAAAATGGTCTGGTGGACCCTTATACTTGTATCAGTTCCTTTTACTTACCCTTTTGTCATCTGAACTCTTAAACTCAATTAAAATGAGACTTTTAAATCCCTTCAGCTATGTGTGTAGCTCACTTTCCCTTACATAAATGACATGTCATATCCATGTCATATATTAATGACCTGTCATAATTATCTTCATAACTATTTTTTAATTATTAATAAAAAATATTAAACAAAAGACAAAATCAATTAATTTTCTATTTTACCAAATAAAATAAAGTTATTGTTTCTCTCACCATTCCTCCACCTTCCCTAACCCACAATCACTGTCAACACCATTTTCATATCCCCTGTTCTTTTCTTCTTCATTTTTTTTTCATACAAAAAGAGACATCACTTTATTTGAAGAAATTAAACAGAAATGGAACAACTTTGCGAAAATAGATTAGGCCATTTTTGGGGTCTTCGTAGAAGAAAAAAGAAAAAGAAAAGTATGCATAGTCAAAAACAAATCTCAACGCATGGTTAGATCTGCAGAAAGATGATTGTGATCATGTGAAATGAAGCAAGTTTTTGTGACTTGAAGGAAAACCAAACAAGATATGGCAACCATTGTTAGATCCACATGAAGATGGTTGTAATATTCATCCATGAATCAATTTGCAGGAAAATTAAGAAAACAACTTCAGCATCTTTCCCCTAAAAAATGATTATATTCGAAAGGTAAAATCTTCAAGAATCAAGACCCCTAAATTTGATCTTGGCAAGATGATGAGGTTTATGATTATATGTAAATCCTCTAAAAATTTGCATCTAATTCTTTGCCTTCAAGAAAAGAGTGGGGTTTGAGACGTTTTCTTTTTCTTTTTATTATTTCATATTTTTTAAAGCAAATTCATTGCTTCCATTTGCTTTTATATATGTGACAACACGCGCCAAATCTTACTCAGCAAAACAAATGCCACATAAGCCTGGTAACCTGTCAAAGGGGTTTAAAAATTTCATTTTAATTAAATTTAAGGGTGCAAATGACAAATAGTTAAGTAGAATGGTTCAAAATAAAAACTTATACAATTACAAGAGTCCACCAGACCCTTTTGCCTTAAAAAATAAAACAAAATAGTTATTTCTCTCACTTTTCCTCCACCTCCCTCAACCCACAACCACCAAAATTTTCCTCCACCTCCCTCTGCCAACAACCACCAAACGTAGAGACAAAAAATGAAAACCCAAAATTGGTCTCTCTAATTATCTAGTGAGACATAACTATTATCCCATTGAATCACTTTCCTTCTTCCTTTAACTTTAATTTCAATTGATAATTTGGGCAAGCTACTACAAAGTAAATACAACATACAAAAAATAATTTTTTTCATTGATAGTTTCCGCCTAAAATGCTTAAGCTACACAAATTCAACAGATTCCACTTCTACAGCTGAGTTGAACACTCTTAAATTGTTATGGTGCTATATAGACTAATAAAACAATCTCCCTTCTCCTGATTTTTTTCCTCTTTGAAAAATGAGTATGAAGCTCATAAAGCACAAGTCAAACCCAAATCTCAAAACTAATTTGAGCAAACAACGTTTTCTTAATGTTGGATTTTATGGTAGATTTTTAAGGCTCGAACAAGAAGACCACGCACAATCAAATCCAGATCTCAATACAGAAAAAAGAAATCTATGGATAGAATGGGTGAAGCAAGCCATCAGAGCAAAATCAACCTTCTTGTTCAACATCTGAAACTTCCATTGACACTGTTATAACTCACCAAAACACCTAATCATTAAGGAGGTTCAATGGACAGAATGAGTAGAGATGTAGATGAAAATGCCGTCACAAGGGCCGCTGAGATCTGTGTCGTTTTCTCAAAACGTCGCGTGCAAAGGGAGAAGAAAAAGGAGGGGTTGGGAACCTTAATTTGTTTTTTCCTTTTTTTTTCTTTTTATTATTTAATTATTTTTAAAGCAAACTAATTGCTGTCACTCGCTTTTTTAAGTGTGATACCACACACTATAATTGAGTCAGCAAAATAAATGCCACATAAGCTTGATCAACGGTCAAAGGGTTTAAAATTTTTATTTTAATTGAGTTTAAGGATTCAGTTGACAAAATATTAAGTAGAAGGGTCTACATTACAAACTCATACAAGTACAAGGGTCCATCAGACCATTTCGCCGCTTTAAATTCGACTAATAGTTATTCATGTCCATAGTAGAGAAAATGATCAAAATGGTCCTTCATGTGGGTTGGATTATTTTGATTCTTGATATATACCATTTGATTGAAATAATCCTTAATGTATGTAAAATGAGTATCATTTTGATCCTGAACCCTAAATTTGACTATCCTTTGTTTAAAACTAACGTTCCATACAAACACTCATCTCTCTCTTCTCCTTGCCCGCTCCTCTCTGGTGCTTCAGAGCACGTTCTTCATCAATGAGAGGATCCTAGTCTACTTCATATATTGATGCCTTTTCAAACTCTCACACATAACCTTTGCAGCCTAATTTTTTCTTCTTCTTCTTCATTTAACTACTAATTTCTAGCATTTGGACTAACTGAAAATACACCAGACTCAGTGAAGGGGCATAAAAACCTCACCTATTGATGTCATCTTTTGTTAAATTAATCAATTAGCTAATCCAATTCATAAATCATTCAATTCACCTAAAAAAGATTATAAATAAATAGTAATAAAATGATAGAGAATTTTTTATGTGGGTATATTATCATTAAGCATAAATATGCTATTGCTCTGTAACATTATATTTCAAATTTTATTCTGTGTATCGTCCTCAAAGGAATAACTCTTTTTAAATAATCTTTTTGAATTCAACTGAAGTATTGTCATTCATATCATTAATTAACAGAAAATAAAACAGACTGCTCAAATAATTAAGTCCCATTGAATTTTTCTAAAAGAAGATGAAGAGTTGACTGTGAAAAAGTAGCAAAAAAACTACTACTGTTATAAAATAATACAACAATTACCGGACCCGACCCGACCCGGTAACATGCAATGGCTAGTGCAAAGTTTTGAGACATGGGCGGGGTTTTTCTGTTAGGGGAACATTTGGTGAACCTAAAACCCTGTGTGTATAGTACAAATAAAATGCCCCAAATCTCAAGCCTTCGCCTCCTACTCTCCTCCGCCAATCACCACGCACTTCT
>NW_026022838.1:0-336 GCF_019186545.1 Solanum stenotomum | reverse complement strand
TTCCTTCATTGTGTGTCTGTACGATAAAAGGGATTACGATACAGAGTGTGTTAGGAAATAGTGTGTTATGTCATGAAGATTTAGAAAGGGAGGTAAGTTAGCTTTAAGTACCTCTGTAGTATAAGGTAAGATGTTTTCGGAGCATTTCATGTAGAAAGTTTTTGAAGCATCTATGTAGAAGGCAAAAAGTCAGCAGTTGTTTTCCCTGTGAGCAAATAATTGTGGAAAATGTGAAAGATAGTTATAGCAATAATGGAAGTGGAAAAGAATGTAATTGTAAGTGATATAGTGCAGGAAGTCAAAGTACTTGTATTACCATCCAAAAGTGCAGAAGTA
>NW_026022837.1:0-326 GCF_019186545.1 Solanum stenotomum | reverse complement strand
AACAATTTAAATAAAATTAAATCAAAATGGAAAATAATACCGACATCAAGAGGTCGGTTTTTATTGTAATTCATTTTCTGGGAAAAATTCCGACTTCTTGAGGTCGGAATTTGGTTTACCCGCAAATCGCAAACCGACCTCCGGATGTCGCTTTTAAAAGTAATTAGATGAAATAAAAATACCGACCTCCGGATGTCGCTTTAATTAATAGTCGAAATAAAAATACCAACCTCATGAGGTCGGTATTTTAATTACATACTATTTAATTTTTACCGACATTCGGAAGTCGGTATTATGAAATATATAATTGAGAAAAAATTCCGACC
>NW_026022836.1:0-892 GCF_019186545.1 Solanum stenotomum | reverse complement strand
ATTTAAAATCATAAGCCCTAAGCCCAAAAAAACCCTAAGCCGTAAGAACCCCTAAACAGTAAAAAATCATAATAATCTTGAAAACCCCTTTTAAAATCCTAAACCTAAAAAATTCAACAGAAACTTAAGCCCTAAACCTTATAAACGCTTAAATAAATACTTAGACCTTATACCCAAAGAAACCCTAAACCCTTCCGCCTAAACCTAAAGGCTAAACCTTCAGAAACCCTAAACTTTAAGAAATAAAAAAAAAACCTAAAAGACTTTTAAAACCCTAAAGTTTTAAAAAACCAAAACCCTAAAAACCCTATAAATCCCCTAAATTCTAAGAAACCCTTAATCGTTAAAAAACCATAGAAATCCTAAACACCTTAAAACCCTAAACCTAAATATTTCTCTAAACATAATAGAACACTAGAAAATCTTAAGCCCAAAACCCTAAATCCTAAAAACCATTAAAAAAACCAAACCCTTAGAAATCCTAAACGCTAAATAATATATGCTAACAAACACTAAATCATAGGGCTAAACCTTAAACCCCAAACCATATGGAATCTTAAGAAACGCTAAACCCTAAAATCCATTTAAACACCAACAACTATAATACCCGGAAAAACAACCCTTTAAAACCTTAAGCTTTAGAAAAAACCCTAAACTTAAAATCCTATGCCCTTTATTAGACCTACGTAACCCTAAATCTTAAGAAATCCAAATTCTTAAAAATACCTAAGAAACCCTAAAACATTTAGAAACCTTAATCATAAAAATCATAAACATAAAAAAAACCATAAACTGTAAAAATCTCTTAACCTAAAATCCGAAGCCCTATATCCTAAACCAAGAAACCCTAAGAAACTATAACTACAAAACCCTTATAAACCTTAATAACCTA
>NW_026022835.1:0-464 GCF_019186545.1 Solanum stenotomum | reverse complement strand
GTCATCGTGTGATTTTAGTGTTAGATCTGATTTTGATGCGGAAGTGATAGGCTTGTGGAAAGGAAGTGTGATCAGACATGGAATTCTCTTCGAGACGAGTGAGTAAGGTTGTGGCCAAGTGATGTGTTTTGAGTTTATGGTATTGGAAGATGAACATTTATTAAGAGATTTCAGAAACGTCTTATTTCGCCGGTCATTTATTCAACAACGAGAATAGTGCTTGTGTGACTTATACGACGAAAGTGGCTAGACAATGAAGAATGGTGTAAGTAAGAGAATGACTATGTTGAGAGTGCTGCGACTTTGGAAACTACAGTTTGTGAAGTTCGTCATAAGGGAATGGA
Organism: Solanum stenotomum; assembly: GCF_019186545.1. Taxonomy (NCBI): domain Eukaryota; kingdom Viridiplantae; phylum Streptophyta; class Magnoliopsida; order Solanales; family Solanaceae; genus Solanum; species Solanum stenotomum. The sequence goes on along the minus strand of NW_026022835.1, from coordinate 120 downwards.
TTGCGTAGTATGTTATGATGATGAAGTTGCACCAACCAAAATCAGAAGTTCTACAGTGGTTTTATAGTGTGGGTGTATATCATTACAGGGTTATTGTACGACAGTACTCGTGTTATCTTG
>NW_026022834.1:0-223 GCF_019186545.1 Solanum stenotomum | reverse complement strand
GCAAATATTTTTCTTAGTTATGTTAAGGATGTAAAAAATTAAATATACACTTGTAATAACAGAGTAATATTTAGTCTTGATATACCACATAATTTTCTAGCGATGTGTGTGCACCAAACCACCCTTCACCTAAAATGTCTCCGCCCATTACAGTAAATTCCATTTAACTTCTCCTAAAATTTTGTTTCTTCTAAATTGGGATATTCTTTTTCTTTGAAGCTTC
>NW_026022833.1:0-269 GCF_019186545.1 Solanum stenotomum | reverse complement strand
GGAACGCAACAAGTTTTCTTCAGTTCCAGCCTAGAAACAAAGGATTTATCCGTGAAATTTGTCACCAGATATGTGGAATTTCACTAGTGGGTTCCTTTCACCCATTAGGTCCCTAGTTTTCAGTCAGTTTCTTGATTCCCTTATTTTGACTAGACCTAGGGTTTCTTGAATGTTAGAATTGTTGGGTTCCTAGCTGTTAGAATGATCCAAATCAGATTAGTATGTTAATATTTATTTTATTGCATGAATTTCAGAATCCTAGCTATGTA
>NW_026022832.1:0-1179 GCF_019186545.1 Solanum stenotomum | reverse complement strand
AATATAATACAATACGCTACAATATAATGCAATACAATATAATATGATACGTTGTGAAACAATATGTAACAACAATCCAAACAAAGTGTGACATGAAATATAAAATTGAAGAGTTAAAATGAACAATGTTAAATTGGTGTGACAAAAATTTTGGAGCAAATTAGAGAATTTGTATATGTGTTTGGCCGAATTAAATTAATTACTTTAAAAAACCATATTGAACCCAAGTTTAGAGGTGTGCAAATACCAAATTGATCGATAAATCAAATTCAAAAACATTGTTGTTGATTTATTAATATTGGGTTATTGAGTTAACAAGTTATTAATGAAATTTTGAATTTTTTTTATCAGATTATCGATTCGATTTTGATTTTTCAATGTTGAGTTATTGCATACCGATAACTCATTAAGACTGTAGTAGTTTACTACTTTAACCATAGATAAATATTAGATATTACTCTCGGTATCTTACTAGTTACTATTTTTGCTTTTTAGCTTCAATTCACACTTCATAATGACTTTGAATTAAGGGTGAGCATGGTATGATATACACCGAAATACCATACCATATTGAATTTTTTAATACCGTGGGTTTGGTATTATGGTATTTGGTATATATTTTAATTTTTTTGGTATTCGGTATGGTATTTGGTATATATTTTAATTTTTTTGATATTCGGTATGGTATTTGATATTTAGAAATAACATACCGAAATACCGAATACCATACCTAAGTATATAGTTACTTAGATAATATATGTATATATTATTAAAATACTAACAAAAATGAGACCTTGTATTAGTATAAACTAGATGTTTAGAAGTTAAAACTTTGACTACTCTATTTTGATTGAAATGTATTTGAATTGTAATTGATTAACAAAAAAATTTGTTTGTACTTTATTTGACATATATATATATTTCTACATGTATAATGTGTTAGTATGATACAATTAACACTTTTTTTAATTGTCGAAGTTATAATAATCTATTATACGAGTATATATTAGTCGAAGTTGAACAAATTATGGTTAGCAATTACCATATCGTAGAATACCGAAATCGAACCATACCGAATTAAATTGGTATGGTAATGGTATAATATTTTAAAAATCGTATACCAAAATTATGATATCAAAAATTTCTAATACTGTACCGTACCATACTCTGCCCACCCTT
>NW_026022831.1:0-1180 GCF_019186545.1 Solanum stenotomum | reverse complement strand
CTCAAGAGGTACAATAGCGTTAGGATCTCCAACACATTTCCTCAACATCGATACATGGAATACCGGATGAACTAATTCCATCTCCTTGGGCAACCCCAAATCATAGGATACTTTACCAACCCTTCTTATTATCTCATAAGGACCGACATACCTAGGACTTAATTTCCCCTTCTTACCAAAACGGACCACACCTTTCACTGGAGAAACTTTCAAATAAACCCAATCACCCACTTTGAATTCAAGATCCTGTCTCCTCACATCGGCATAAGACTTTTGACGACTTTGGGCTGTTTTCAACCTCTCCCTAATCATCCTTACCTTCTCAAGAGCATCCATGACCAGATCCAGACCCAACAAGGCCACCTCTCCAACTTCAAACCACCCAACCGGTGACCTACACCGTCTACCATAAAGTGCCTCAAAAGGAGCCATACCGATACTAGAATGATAATTATTGTTGTATGCAAATTCAATCAAAGGAAGATGATCATCCCAACTACCTTTCAACTCCAATACACAAGCTCTAAGCATATCCTCCAAGGTTTGAATTCTTCTTTCGGCTTGGCCATCCGTTTGAGGGTGGAAGGCCGTGCTAAGCTTTACCTTTGTACCAAGACCCCTTTGGAATGACTTCCAAAAGTGAGAAGTGAATTGGGCACCACGATCCGAGATGATAGACAAAGGAATCCCATGCAACCTTACCAATTCTTGAATGTACAACTTGGCATACTCTTCAGCCCCGTAAGTAGTTTTAACCGGTAGGAAATGAGCGGACTTTGTCATCCGATCAACCACCACCCAAACCGAATCAAAGCCTTTTCTAGCCTTGGGTAAGCCCACTACAAAATCCATGTTGATTTCTTCCCACTTCCAAGTAGGTATCTCAATGTCTTGAGTTAGGTCACCCGACCTTTGATGTTCGGCCTTGACTTGTTGACAACTATGGCAACCCGAAACAAATTTTGCAATGTCCTTCTTCATACCGCCCCACCAATACACATCCCTTAAGTCTCTATACATCTTTGTTGACCCCGGATGAATAGAATAAAAAGAATTATGATCCTCATCAAGGATTCTTTCCCTCACACCATCCACACAAGTAACTCATAATCTACCTTGGTACCTAAGGGCACCATCTCCCCCTTGGGAGAAAACCTTACCACTACTCACCGAAGCCTTT
>NW_026022830.1:0-2917 GCF_019186545.1 Solanum stenotomum | reverse complement strand
ATAAATGGAAGAAATTAAAATATTTTTGAATTTTTAGAAGTTATTAGACAAAATATATTTAAACTCTATTAAAGGAGTGATTTCCTCCTTAAAATAAGCATTTTAGTTGGAGTCCTTAATTAAACATGTATCCTACTTTGTCAATTCCTCGGATACATGTATTCGTCGAATTAAGATATATGTATCCAATCAACGAAATGTGGTAGATAAAGTAATATTTGAAACTATCGTGAATACTTGTAATTAGAACCTAAACTAGTGGGATTTATGTTGTTTACCCTAAAATAAATATTATAGCTACAACTTCATTAAATTTCAATTCGCAGCAAACTTCTAGCCATTTGTCTCTCTCTGGAATCTCACTCACCACTCTCCTCTTTTTCAGTCATCTCTCCCTCGCCTCTCTCGCTTTATACAAACACAAATTATACAAATACAATGAATAATTTGTGTTTGTATAAAGCGCGACAAAGAGATTTGATATACAAACACAAATATTGTAACTTGATTCAATTGTATACGAATTAAAATTTTATACAAATATACAAACACAAACATTGATACATATACATAGTAATTATATATATATATATATAAAATTATCTAACCGATATACAATCCTCTCTCCACTCTCTGCCCTCTCTCGCTCGCCTCTCTCCTCTTTCTCTCTCCCAATCTCACTCACCACTCTAGCCTAACACATACAATATATACATACAAACACATTTTTCATAGACACAGACGAATTAGCGTTCCATTTATACAAAGCGCCGCGATTTATACAAATCAGACGTTTCATAGCAAACATAAATTGGCTATGGAGCGCAAATAACAAAAATGTAGCTATAGAACGCTAATATGATTTTTATCTTTGTTATTCCTAAAATTTACTCTAATAATTTCATTTAAATTTATTATTATTATTTTATTAAAACAAATTTTAGCCAGGGAAAATTGTATAAAATATCGAATTATTCATTCAAATTAAATGCTATAACCATAGTTTCATTTAATTGTAACCCGCAGCAAACAGTTGTCATTCGCCTCTCTCCCAGCGAATCTCGCTCACCACTCTCCCTCGCCTCTCTCACTTTATACAAACACAAATGTATAAATTGTGTTTGTGTTCGTATAAAGCAAGAGAAAACTGTATATACAAATACAAATACATATGTTTTCATCCTATACACTTATAATTATACAAATACAGATCTTCCCCTACCAGTTCTCTTATGCCTTGTTCTATTTTTCGCTTTATACAAACACAAATTATACAAATTACAATGTAAAATTTGTGTTGTATAAAGCGAGAGAGAGATTTGATATACAAATGTTTTATTTCTATTCAATTGAATACAAATTCAAATTTTATGCAAATATACAAACACAATTATTGATGCATATACATAGTAGTTACATATATACAATTGAATTGAGAGGCTGCGAGCGATTTATACAAATGAGAGGCTATAAGCGATTTATACAAATGAGAGGCTACCAACGATTTATACAAATGAGAGACTGCCAACGATTTATACAAATCTGATGCTCCATAACAAACATAAAATTTGATATGAAACGCAATTATACAAACTATAGCTACCACATACAAATATAATTTTTATGTTTGTTAAACCTAAAATTTAGTCTTTATTAAATAAAGGGAAAAGGCTCAAATATGTCATCGAACTTTCAGAAAAAGCTCATTTATGCCATCTGTTAAAAGTTTGGCTCATCTATGCCATTACCGTTTAAGAAAAGGCTCATTCATGTCATTATTTTTTTTACTTCGGAAACGGAAGGATTTTATTTACTTAATTAGAAGGTTCATCCATATAAAATGAACTAGTCTAGACGGTGTAGTTCCAGTTGCATCTCTTTTGAGAACTTTTGATACAAACAAGGGTATTAGTTATGCATAACAAATTAGACATTCACCCGACTTGATTTTAAATGTATATAATTTACAACAAAACAAATAATTAATACATGTTAAATAATATTAAGGACATTTGAAAATCAAAATATTTACTATAAAAACATTTTAAAGCCACATTATAAACACAGTAAATTTTTATTCATTTCACAACATTTTTTTTTACTCTTTTCCGTAAATTCAACAACAAAAAAACAAATAGTACTAACTCCAAGATTTTTTGCCTTCCTTTTTTCTTTTGACAATTTCCACATTGGGTACAACGTGGAGCTTGTTGAACCTCTTGAGCTTATTGATCCATTTGCACCCGCGTCTAAATAATGGTATTTCAATACTATTTAATTACTGTCATATAAACGGAGAATTATGGATGATTTTATATACTCCTTATAGTTATTCTCTATACTAAAAATAATTATTCAATAATACTTGTTCAATTTAGAAAATCATGAAATTTTTTAATTTTTTGTGTCTATTTTACTTTTGTTATTAAATATTATTTATCATCTAACATATTTTTCAAAAAATTAAATTTAATAAAGTGAAGGATAATATAGTAATATTACCCCTATTATTTATCATTTCTTAAGGGTGTGTCAAATCAATAATGGACAACTATTGTTGGACATAAGAAGTATTGAACAAATACAGTAAAATCTCTCTAAATTAATATAGGCCGGACCAAGAAATATTATTATTTTGTAAATGTATTATTTAATCGATAAATTAATATTTATTAATTTAAAAAGTGGTTCGACACTGAAAAAATTGTTTAAAGATGAAATCTCAAAGAATTTGAAAGAATTCACTTGTGAAAACGTCATTCACGAACTTGAGGTCATGATTAATGATCTTGGTTACTGTAATAAATAAATACATGCTTAGAGGTATAAAACTTAGAATAAATTGTAGATATCATTGAAAAAATTAATAAATTATATTGATGATAAAGTTGAAGACGACAGTGGAGCCTGTTGAGCT
>NW_026022829.1:0-561 GCF_019186545.1 Solanum stenotomum | reverse complement strand
CTTCAACTATCCAATTCTTAAACAAAAATACACGCAAATCCAACCTGGCATAACGTGTTATTGAGACAAAATTCAGGTGCGTCAGGGGTATTTTTCGAGGTCCACAACAGTAAAAAAAAAGCGGAAATGACAATTTTACCCTTAATGAATCCCTTTTAAATATATCTTTATTTTTTTCAAATCAAAATCCCATTTTTCTTCTTCTTCTTCCTAATTCTACTACTCAAGCTTTTTTTCTCTTTTTGTGCACAATTTCTGGTCGTTTTTTATGTAATGGCTTCTAATTTTTTTTGTCACTGTGTAAAAAGAGCTATAATGTAGATTTCTTGGTCTGCAAATAATTCAGGTATAAAAAAAAGTGAATTTACATTCATGGTGATAGCTTCTACCAAAAATAAACTTTCAAAAAGCAAAAATTAACATAACCAGACTAAATTGAGGAAGAACAACACATAAACATCCAAAAGATAAGAACTTTGACCACAAATCTTCACAATTTTACTTTGATTTGCAAAGAAATTAGGGCTAGGGCCCCGCTGATGTTGAGTGAAAATCGAGCAA
>NW_026022828.1:0-588 GCF_019186545.1 Solanum stenotomum | reverse complement strand
GAACAAAGAGAATAATAAATATTATTTTTAAAATTATGTAAAGTACTATAAATCACAATAACTAACAATTTAAAATATTTTTAANCATATACAAATTTCAATAGCTTCTCCAATTTCATAATATCACATAAATTTAAAAGAAAAAAAAATTCTATTATATAGAAGGGAGAATTTTCAAACTTTCAACATGGCTGTTTTTTGCCATATTTAGAAAAGCTCAAGTGCAGTTTGGTCATTGCCCCTTGCAATTAATGTTTAGAATTACGGTATTTGCTATCTTTTGCTCCTTACAACTATTGTATGGCAATGCTTTATAACTGTACCTTTTCTTCTTTAGACAAAAAAAAACCAGCCAACATCTCCATAATGACACATATATCCATCTCTATTTAATTTAAGTGGGCCCCACCAACTTTATCATCTCGGCTGACCAATACTATTGTGTATTTCATTATTTCAATTATCATGTCTCACCTTTTTTAGTTGATTACATATTTAAAAAATAAAAATAAAGTGGATATTAATATAATTAACAATTTAGTATACTTTAAAATAAATTATATATATATATATATAACTACATAAAAG
>NW_026022827.1:0-354 GCF_019186545.1 Solanum stenotomum | reverse complement strand
AAGTCAACTTTTCAAGTCATTACAACATTAGCTTTACCGGGATGATAATGCACACTCATATCATAATCTTTAAGAAATTCTAGTCACCTTCTTTGTCTCAAGTTGAGATCTTTTTGGGTGAAGACATATTGAAGGCTCTTATGATCGGTGAACACATCAACATGTACCCCATACAAGTAATGACGCCAAATCTTTAAAGCAAACACCACCGCGGCTAATTCAAGATCATGCGTAGGATAGTTCTTTTCATGCACTTTGAGTTGTCTAGACGCATAGGCTATCACCTTACCATTTTGCATTAGGACACAACCTAAGCCAACTCTAGCAGCATCACAATACACAACAAATCCCTCA
>NW_026022826.1:0-34499 GCF_019186545.1 Solanum stenotomum | reverse complement strand
AGATCAAGTGAGAGGTACTTTTCTCCTTTATCATGAATGGCATGTCTGATACATAAGGAGGATATGGAGTGGTTTCTTGGATCATAAATGTCAAAGAAGTTTACCTCCAATGCCTTTTGTATGGCAAGATCACGAAGTAAATCATGAACCTTACATTCAGTAACTTTTTCCCAAAATGTTCGAGCCACTTGAACCAAGCTTCGTCTTATTAGCTCATTCAAGAAGCCTTCAGCGACATCCTCCATTCTTTCTTCTCCTCTTGGTATGAAACCCTTGGCCATCCACAATCGTATTATGTTTTCAGCCTCGAGCACTTGATCTTCTGGAAAAATACCAAAGTACAGAAAACACTGCTTGAGCGCAGTTGACAAATCATTGTAGCTTAATGATAGTATGTAGGATATTTCAATAGAGTCATCTTCAATGTTCTTCCAAAGGCGGTCTTTCACCTTTTGCCATTCGCCTAGCCCCCTTTTATGCGAAAGTAGTCCGCTCAATACAACAATTGCAAGAGGTAAGCCTCCACACTTGTCCACCATATCCTTAGCTAGCCTCTCCATTGTGGAGGTCATTGCTTGAACATCAAATAGTTTCCTACAAAAGAGATCCCAACTTTCTTCTTGGCTTAGGAAACGAAGTTTATGGACAAAACCTCTGCTGTCTGCTCTTTCAGCAACATCCTCTTTGCGCGTGGTGATAATAACTCTGCTGCCATTCTTGCTATCCGGGAATGCTCTTTTCAAACTCTCCCATGCTTCTCTCTGCCATAGATCATCAACCACCACAAGGTATTTGCGTTTTTTTAAAAGATCACGAAGGTAAATTTCTAGATCTCTTTCTGTCATCCTTTCCAACAAATCTAGAGTTTCCTTGGTGCAACCTTGGATGGATTTTATGATATACCTGAGGAGATCCACGGTGTTGTACTCTTGAGAAACACATATCCAAGCTCGTGTATGGAAGCTATTGACTATATCAGGACTGATGTAGAGATTTCTTGCAAGAGTGGTCTTGCCTAAACCACCCATGCCATAAATGGAGATGACGCTTCGACAAGGCTCTGCTTTGAGAAGTTCAGATAGCAATCTTTCTACAACATCCTGATATCCAACAAAAATGTGATCCTGACCATCCACATAGGAGGTAGTTCTCCTCAATGTTGTAACCATGGCAGACTGATTGTTTGGCCGATTACTTGGTCCATCTCCTGCATTATTATTGATATTTGTAATACCATAAGTCTCTCGCTTGCGAGAGATATCCATAATTCGTTTCTTGAGTAATTGGAACTCCTTGGAGACTTTGTAGAATTTGGTCTCCTCCTTACAGATGCAAGCGCAAGCCTTGAGACAACTAGCAAATCCATCGCCACCTTTACCAGCCTTGAAGCTGTAAGTCTCTAGGATAGCGACAGCGTCATTTGCAATAGAGTTGATCTCAAACACCCATTGCTGAACTCTTTGATCTCTACTTTGCTTTAGTTCTGCATCTCTGAGGAAAGACTGCATGAAGAGTAGCTCATTTCTCAGCCATCTAACTTCATCTCTCAGATTTGTAAGCAGGGAAACTTCCTGAATGAGGAAATCACCCAATTTTTTAACTGCAAATGTCACAAAGGCATCAGCCATCTTCAGGACTCAGGAGTATTGATTTTTATCTGGAAAAGTTGGGTCTGTATATTGGAATACAAGTCAAAAAATGAGAGATAGTGATATACACTCAGAAACAGTTGACATTAATAGTGATTAAAGTTGAGTAAAAACAAAAGACATATGTAACTATGACATTTAACTTTGGGTGTGCACAAGTAGACACTTAAAATTGTATAAAATTGAACAAATAGACATATTCGTCCTACATGACAAATTTGTGTACTACGTGGCATCCTACATGTATTATGCCACGTAGGACACATGTGTCTACTTGTTCAATTTCATATAAGTTTAAGTGTCTTCTTGTGCACACTCAAAGTTGGAGAGCATAGTTGTCCGCTGAAGCCAAGTTAAGGATGAAATATGTATTAAAGCTTCTTTAATAACCATTACACAACATGTGGGAAAATATATGTATGTAGAAAAGTCTAAAAGTAAATAATTATATGTTGTACAATGGTCCACCTAATAAAAAGATTTATGATTGCCAAATATGTCAAACACGAATGTGGAAAATGAACAAGAAAAATTAGAGCAATGAAAGTGAAATGTGACCTATTTGACTGGGCTTGAGAAAGTCAAAGTGTTCCCATTTGAAAAAATTAGAGTAATGAAAGCATATATGGAGAAAAGTCTATCAGTAATAATTATGTGTTGTCCAATTTAATGGTCCACCTAATAAATTTGTTTGGGTATGGTGATAATTACATCCACAATTTTGTATTGAATTTAAGTTGTAGAATTGATGATGAATGTAAATATTTAACTAAAAATATTCATTATATCTTAACTTCTTTTTTATTTTTCCTTTTAATAGAAATATTTTCTTGTTATATCTAACCAAATCAAATTCTTTATACACTTTGATATTGTTATAGATTTTTTTCTCTCTCTCCATGGAAAGTTATTTTCTTGTTAAGTTCATAGACAATAACAAATAAGAAAGCTAAGGGAAAGGTACATTATTTCCTTTTAAGGTTAGATTACGTTAGGCAAAAAAGGCATGTCCTTAAATTTGAGTGAGTAAACTAGACTTCTAAGGATTTGATTATTTTGGTAAGCGTTGCCAGAGGCGTATCTAAGGGGGTCACCGGGTTCACATGAACCCTGATCCCCTCCCGAAATTATATATAGTAGTGTTATAATTTTAAAAAAATATTGAAATATAGATGCGTGAACCCACATTTCAAGTATCANTGATAATAATATATTTGAACAAATAAAAGGAAAAGAATTAGACCTAAGCGTAGAAAAAATATTCGAAATACCAACAATATAAGAAACTGGTTTAAATGCCAAAAAGAAGAATATTATGTAGTAAGTCAAAGAGAACATATCATAGATTGTAAATACACCAAAGGAAAGGCTAAAATACCAATAATAAACAAACGAATAATAAATAAAGAAATACAAGATATTAACGCTAAAAATCCAATTAAATATGTACATTTAGGAGGAACAGAAATTCTAATAAAAGCATGTTTTAGAGAAGGAATGGGATACACCCATAGAAATATACTTAGCGGATGATAGGATTATACAACCCATATAAAAAAGTATGATAAGTGCAGTAAAAGGTAACCTCATATACCAAAAAAATAAATTTATAATAAGTGCTAACTACTCAGTAGCAATAAATGACAGAAATATAGATAAATCATTAGTATTATATTGGAAAATGTTAGGAATAGAACTAGCCCCGGGAAGTAAAATATTTACAGCTAGATGTAAAAACTTATATGTTTTAACAACAAAACATAAAATAACAGCAAAAAATAAAATAAATAAAATAAAAATAGAAGATCCTTTTGAAAGAATAGTTACGATCATAGATAATAATGATTATAGTTATAATGAGATTGATGTAGAAGAAGATTTAGAAATAGTAAAGGAAAGATTAAGCACATCAAAAAGAATAAACTGTGAAANTAAAATTTTAACGGTTTTTAGTAGTAAAAACCTAAATATCGAACCGATCAAATTTACATCATAGATCAATCTTTATATAACAGTGCACCCATCATCTCAAAATCCTGGATAATTTTGCAGTAAAAGTAGTGTCCTTTTATAGCTTGTTGAATCTGTCTGAAACCAAAAACCAAAAACCAAAAACTTAAGATACCAAAGCTAGTTAGATAAATGAACTGCTTTGCTATTGAAGGAGGAACAAAAAACACTAAATTGTGGACAAGAGAGTATCATATACTATTTTAAATATCACTTAGCATATAAACCATCATCTTAAATGTTGATAAGCAAGAGAACATACAGTAGAACAATTAACTAAAACATCACAAAATCATTTTTCCATTGACAGCTTCTTCTCCTGTAAAATACAAAAGATTTATCAACTACCTGTTTACTTATAATGTTTAGGACTGTCATTTGCAGCAGAGTGAGTAAAAGGAATTGAAGAAATAATCATTGGGGATTGAGATTTATTACCTCTATGATTATGAAGAGGCTGAAATAGGACTTCATATATCCTTGAAAAGCTTCAGCGAAAATGAGTTCTCTCCACGTCTTTCATTCTCTCGGGAATCTCTTTTAGCTTTGGACAACGATGGATAGAAAAACTTTTAATATGAGGCATGGCACTTGTGGCTAAATGCCATCTCTCTAAGTTCTCAAGACAATCAAGGCGAAGGATCTCCAGTTGACTGAAGCTGTTATCACTGCATGTAATTTCTTTTCCTTCATACGTTCTAAAAAATTCGAGATTCCTTAGGTTTGGCAACATTCCCAAAATAGGCATCGGATCTTCTGTCAGTTTTGAGTTCTCAAGAGTCAGCGTTGTGATGGAATTTGGAAATTGGTCCGACAGAGGCAGTTTCTCAATTCCCCCTTGTAACCACAATTTGTGGAGCTTTTGACAAGAATTAACAAATTCAAGGGCTGGGAATGATTCACCATCTTTACACAACAATCTAAGAGTGCTAAGGTTTTTCAAGCTGCTAATGTTGTTTAGGGAGTAAGTATCGCTAATATAATGCATACTTAATTCTCGAAGATTGACTAAATCAATAGGGTCAACATCTTTCCACTGATCACAACCAACACCTTTAAGAACTTGAAGACTTGTGAGTTTGCTTATACGTTTCAGAGGTTTTGAATACGGAGCAACCAAATGTCTTAGATTTATTAGGTCAGCTGTCTCGCGGGGTAGTTGGCATGAGTACCCATAGTCATTGACAAGAAGTGTCTATAAATTCTTGAGGTTGCCAATGGAAGAGGGAAGATCATAGATACCTCTCAATCTTAAGAACTTGGGGTGGTACAAACTTCCTATGGCATCAGGTACTATAGACTTATTGTCAACACGAATCTCCAAGTACCACACATATAGATGTTGGAACACATTACGGAACTTTATAAGACCCATCTTTAAAAAGTCTGGATCAAGGAACATAAGTGACCTCAATTTAAAGTTAGAAAGATCAAGTGAGGGATACCGTTTTCCTTGACTATGAATGGAATGTCTCAGACAAAAGGAGGATATGGAGTGCTTTCTTGGATCATAAATGTCCAAAAAGTTTACCTCCAATGCTTTTTGTACAGCAAGATCGCGAAGTAGATCATGAATCCTACATTTACTAACTTTTTCCCAAAATGTTCTTACCACTTGTATCAAGCTTCGTCTTATCAGCTCATTCAAGAAGCCTTCAGCAACATCTTCCATTATTTCTTTACCTGTTGGTACGAATCCTTCAGCCATCCACAACCATAATATGTGATCAACATGGACCACACGATCTTCTGGATATATACCAAAGTACAGGAAACACTGCTTGAGCGCAGTTGACAAATCATTGTAGCTCAATGATAGTATGTAGGAGACCTCAATAGAGTCGTCTTTAATTTTCTGCCAAAGGTTGTCCTTCACTTTTTGCCTTTCTTCTAGCCCTCTTTTATGTGAAAGTAATCCGCTTAAAACAACAATTGCAAGAGGTAAACCTCCACACTTGTCCACCATATCCTTAGCTAGCCTTTCCATCGCTGAGACCATTGCCCGAACATCGAGTAGTTTCCTACAAAAGAGATCCCAACTTTCTTCTTGGCTCAGGAAACGAAGTCTATAGACAAAACCTTTGTTATCTGCTCTTTCATCTACATCGTCTTTACGCGTGGTAATTGTAACATCCGACAATTTGAAATAGCTGGAAGAGGCTTAGAATCGGAAATAGTCAATTTTGGAAAGAACTTGAAAATCTGGAAAATTTGGCTAAGTGTGGAAAAAAAAATGAAAAAATGAATTTTTGGCCAACTTTGAGCAGTCATAACTTCCTGCTCAAGATGAGTTAGGAGTAGTTACAGTTATGGTTGTGAAGCTTGTGGAATGATCTTTCCAACGCCGCCGAGTTTGCTCAATTCCGAGTTCGTAAAAGCAAGTTGTGCCTTTTAGAAGTTGGGCAGTAGGCAGGGAAATCTGTCCGTAAAATTAAGGGCATTTTGGTCTTTTCCCTAGCCATTTCTTTTGGAATTATATGGTGTGTTAGGCTGATTTTGGATCATTTTTATCCCATTTTAAAGAGATAAAGTTAGGGTTCTTGAGAGTAAAGAAGAGAAGAAGAAGAGAAGAAGGAGAAGAAGAAGAAGAGGAGATCAACAAGTTTCCGTCGTGGAAATCGTCGGGGGTGATCCCTATCAAGGTATGTGAGTTCTTTGCGTGGGTTGATCCTTTCCCCCACACACCAAGCTCATTTTATGATTTGAGGAAAGATTGGAATTGTTGTTGAAGTTGTTAGTTGTTGTGATGTTGTTAGTTGTGTTGTTGAAGTTGTTGTTGGTTGTGAGACATGATTGGGTTGTGTTTTGAGTTGTAATTCATGGTATGTTGAGGGATATGATGATCCTTAGTGTTTGGGGTTGAAGCCCTTGGAGTAAGGATGGTTTAGAGTTGAAGAAAGAGGGGTGAAAAGTCGAGTTTTCTGGGGATGGGATTGGCGCGTCGCGCCTGCCATCGCGCCCCAAAAGGGGCTCTGAGGTTTCCCCCTTGGCGCGCCGCGCCACTCAGAGCGCGAGGCCTTCTCTGAAGTTTTTGGCCTGGCGCTCCGCGCCTCTCAGAGCGCCAAGAGCGCCAAGCTTTCCCATTCTTTCCATGCTTTCTCATGCATGTTCCTAGGTGTTATACCTATGTTCCCTAGTTGTTTCCAACACCCCAAAGTGTTTCTAAACATCCCGAACTCATCTAAATACATGTGATCATATACCTTGAATCCATAGTTCAATTCAAGGCAAGTTAGTATTAAGTTAAAGAGAAGTTAGAGTCAAGTCAAGTTAGGTTAAGAAGTAAGTTCAAGCAAGTCTTCCAAGCTTTTCAAGAGTCTTCATTGAACGTTTTAACTTCATTTTTAGACTCAAGTTTCAAGTCAAGCAAAGAGCTTAGAGTTTCAAGCTAAGTAAAGAGTTTCAAGACTCAAGTTAAGTCAAGAGTGTAAGTTGAGTTCATTTCTCAAAAGCTATTAGGGAACTATGTATTCCCAAAGAAGTTNCCTAATATTATGGTGAAATTGATGTATTCACTGCGAAAAAGCATAGTTGAGATAACGTGCATTGTGATTTCCTTTACTTGAATTTATGAACAGCAATCTGTACTTTGTCAACTGCCTTTTTTTGTGAAAAACTGATGTGTGCCATTGTATATTTCTGTTTTGTTACCCTGTAGTGGTATTTGGTGTTGTTTCCGCTATTCATGATGCAATCTTGATCTTTTGGTATGCGTTGCATCTCTAATTTTGCAGTAAAAGTGGTGTCTTTTGTAGTTTGTAGAATCTATCTGAAGTAGAAACAACGAGGCATCAGATTTTTGAGCTTGTTGTACAGAATCAGAAAACCCAAAAATAAGGTACTAAAGCTAGTTAGATAACTGAATTCCTTTACTATGCAATCATGAAGAGAAAATGATCCTTAATATATGAGCTTTGGTTCCATTTTGTCTGTAATGTATAAACATGATGGAAATAGTCTTTAATGTATTCCAAAAAAGTGATTGATTTGGTCGTAAGCCGCATAAGTAAAGACAATCGATACTTCTGCTCTCAAAATAAACTAACCCTTGACATCTTCTTCCATAAACGGCCCAATAATCGAAAATATTCTATGCTTTCTTCCATATTCTATTGAATATATGTTATCACTCCTTAGTCATCCAATAGTTACAGCAGTAGTTATTTCTTTTTAGTAGTAGTTATTTTTCCGTAATAGTGCAGTTTTTCATTCCAGTAATGTTAGGAAGGCATGTCCTAGTTTCTAGGGGTAGTTATCTTATAAGTGTTGTATTTAAACTATTTGTTTGTCTAAGGAGATAGAAGCAGAAAAATTATTTCAGTTTTTGAGTACTTTAACTCAAGAGATTGCAGGTTCTTAACGAACCAACACTATAGGTCATAGGAAGAAAACTTTAGATTTCTTGCAGCATCCCCTAACTAGATCCATAACAGGGACCATAACAATATATTTACCATACAAATGCATTTTTTTTCAAGTCCTACCCTACATCGAAAGTTCTCCCATGGCTCTTTCATGTTAGGACTAGGAATTTCGATGTGGTTTCAGAAATCAAATTGATCGATACAAGAAGGTACCGTTGTTTTGTAGTTTGATAGCTCATTTGCAATGCACATATCTAGGGATCATGAATGTTACTACTTAATGCCTAGAAAATTGAGATAGACCAAGTTGCCTATGGCATCGATCAGGCGGAACAATTAATCAAAGGCATAATACATAAATATGCCCTTTAACTTGGCTTCAAATCACATTTATGCCCTTCAACTTTCGGTGTGCACAAGTAGACACTTAAATTTGTATAAAGTTGAACAAATAGACACACAAGTCCTACATGACATCCTACATGAAATTTTTTATCCTACGTGGTGTCCTACGCGTATTATGCCATGTAGGACTCATGTGTCTACTTGTTCAACTTTATACAAGTTTAAGTGCCTACTTTTGCATACCCAAAGTTGAAAGACATAAACGTAAAATGAGGTCAAGTTAAAGGGCACATTTATGTATTATGCCTTAATCAAAACAACAGAAAATCACTTTTGCATAGAATCCCAAAAACAATTCTCTTCAAACCAATTCCACACTCAAAAAGCTCAAAACAGATACAATTTAAACTCTAAAAACACATTCCTGAAATCTGATTAATGGTCCCTTCAACTGCTTCTTTCTTCCCCCTGCTCATGACAGTATCAAGTGTCAACCAAATGATATATTGCTCATTAAACTCAATGTATGTTTGGTATGATAAAAGTCATTTTCGAGGAAATATTTGTAATTTGCTTACCAAAATAGTTTCATAAAAAAGGGTGAGAGTCATTTTCCATAGAAGTGTATTTAATGTAAAAAAAAAATGATAGAAAATCAAAACTAATACTAACATATCTTAAGAAATGGTCATTGGGGATTGAGATATATTACCTCTACGATTACGAAACAGGCCAAAAAGGAGTTATCTCCACATCTTGCATTCTCTTGGGAATATGATATAGATGTGGACAGTATTTGATGTCAAGACCTTTAATTGAAGGCATGGCACTTGTGGATAAATGCCATGTTTCTAGCTTGTCAAGATGATGAAGACGAAGGAACTCGAGTTGACTGAAGCTGTTATCACTGCACGCTATTTCTTTTCCTTCATAAGCTTCTTCTAATTCGAGATTCCTTAGGTTTGGCAACATTCCCAAAATAGGCATCGGGTCTTCCATGAGTTTTGACTTCCAAAGAACCATCATTGTGATGGAATCTGGAAACAGAGGAAGTTTCTCTATGTTCCCTCTTAACCACAATTTCTGGAGCTTTTGACAAGAATTAACAAATTTAAGAGATGGGAATGATTCATCAGCATAACACAATAATCTGAGAGTGCTAAGGTTTTTCAAGCTGCTAATGTTGTTTAGGGAGTAAGATCTGTTAATACAATCCATGCTTAATTCTCGAAGATTGACTAAATCAACAGGGTCAACATCTTTCCACTGATCACAACGAAAGCCTTTAAGAACTTGAAGATTCGTGAGTTTGTTTATACATTTCAGAGGCTCTGAATATGGAGCAACTAAATGTCTTAGATTTATTAGGTCAGCTATCTTTTGGGGTAGACGGCTAAACCCTCCATGGTCATCGACAAGAAGTGTCTGTAAATTCTTGAGGTTGCTAATGGAGGAGGGAATATTACAGACACCTCTCAAGCTTAAGAACTTGAGGTAGTACAAACTTCCTATGACATCAGTCATAACATAACCTCCAATATCCAAGTACAATACATATATATGTCGGAACACACTACTGAAGTTTGTAAGATGCATGTTACGAAAATCTGGATCGAAGAACATAATTGACCTCAACTTCAAGTGAGAAAGATCAAGTGAGAGGTACCTTTCTCCTTGACCATGAATGACATGTCTGATACATAAGGAGGATATGGAGTGCTTTTTTGGATCATAAATGTCAAAGAATTTTATATCGAATGCCTTTTGTACGGCAAGATCACGAAGTAAATCATGAACCTTACATACAGTAACTTTTTCCCAAAATGAACGTACCTCTTGTAACAAGCTTCGTCTTATCAGCTCATTCAGGAAGTCTTCAGCGACATCCTCCATTCTTTCTTCTCCATTTGGTATGAGACCCTCAGCCATCCACAACAGTATTATCTTTTCAGCATTGACCTCTTGATCTTCTGGGAAAATACCAAAGTACAGAAAACACTGCTTGAGCGTAGCTGACAAATCGTTGTAGCTCAATGATAGTATGTAGGAGATTTCAATGGAGTCATCTTGAATGTTCTGCCAAAAGTGGTCTTTCACCTTTTGCCATTCGCCTAGCCCCCTTTTATGTGAAAGTAGTCCGCTCAATACAACAATTGCAAGAGGTAAGCCTCTACACTTTTCCACCATATCTCTAGCTATCCTTACCATTTCTGGAACCATTGCCCGAACATCAAGTTGTTTCCTACAAAAGAGGTCCCAACTTTCTTCTCGGGTTAGGAAACGAAGGTTATGGACAAAACCTCTGTTGTCGGCTCTTTCAGCAACATCATGTTTCCGCGTGGTAATAATAACTCTGCTGCCATTCTTGCTGTCTGGGAATGCTCTTTTCAAACTCTCCCATGCTTCTCTCTGCCATACATCATCAACCACTACAAGGTATTTGCCTTCTTTCAATAGATCACGAAGGTAAATTTCTAGATCGCTTTCTGTCATCCTTTCCAAAAATTCTAGAGTTCCCTTTGTGCGACCTTGGATGGATTTTATGATATTCTTAAGAAGATCCATTGTGTTGTACTCTTGAGAAACACATATCCAAGCGCGTGTAGGGAAGCTTGACACTATATTAGGACTGTTGTAGAGGTTTCTTGCAAGAGTGGTCTTGCCTAATCCGCCCATGCCATGAATGGAGATGATGCTTCTACGAGGCTCTGCTTTGAGAAGTTCAGCTAGCAATTTTTGTACAACATCCTGAAGTCCAACAAAAATGTTATCCTGGTCATCCACATATGAGGTAGTTCTCCTCAATTTTCTGACCTGATTACTTGACCCTTCTCCAGCATTATTGATATTTGTAATACCATAAGTCTCTCGTTTGCGAGAGATATCCATGATTCGTTGCTTGAGTGATTGGATCTCCTCAGCGACATTGTAGAATTTCTTCTCCTTCCTACATATGCAAGCAAAAGCCTTGAGACGACTAGCACGTTTACCAGCCTCGAAGCTGTAAGTCTCGAGTATAGCAACAGCGTCATTAGCAATAGAGTTGATCTCAAACACCCATTGTTGAACTCTTTGATCACCACTTTGCTTTTGTTCTGCCTCTCTGAGGAAAGACTGCATGAAGAGTAGCTCATTTCTCAGCGACTCAACTTCCTTTCTCAGATTTTTACGCAGGGAAACTTGTTGTATGAGGAAATCACCCATTTTTTGAACTGCAAATGACACAAAGGCATCAGTCATCTTTAGGAATACTACTTTTGATTGAAAAAAATAAATAATGAAGAGGGGGTAGCTGTATGGAAATTAATATTTTTTTTTTGTAAAAGGTAAAGTTTGTATGGAAATTTATATTTTTTTTGCAAAAGGTAAAGTGTGTATGTAAAAAAAATAATATTGGAAGCAGTAGATTGAGAGTTTGATAAAAGATGAATAATATTGTTATTCATGGAATTCAGTATTTAAAGCTTCAAAAATCTGACAGGGGAAAAGTCTTAAAGTAGAAAGATGATAGAGTTGAGGTAAATGATAAAGAGAAGTATATATTCTCTACTAAGTGCAAGGCAAGAATTTAAAATTGCATGACACAAGTTATGCTCTAAAGGCATAAGTTTAGTCACACAAGTTGCCTCTTAAGACAAGAAATTATGTCAGATTTTATCTCAACGAGCACGAGATAAAGAGGTTGTTTCAGAAAGACCCTTGGCAATAAGTTCGATAGGGCAAACGTTATTTAAAAAGTTATGTCCATCGAAATTAGATTGTAATTAAGGATATTTTAGTCAACATATTTTGTGGCATAATGCATACATATGTCGTTTAACTTGGCTTCATTTCATATTTATGTCCTCTAATTTTGGGTGTGCACAAGTAGACACTTAAACTTTTATAAATTTGATCAAATAGAGACACACATCCTAAGTGACATCCTACATGACAATTTATGTTCTACGTGTATTATGTCACGTAGGAGTGTACAAAATCGAACCAAAAACCGAACCAAACCGTAAACCAAGTCAACCCAAAAAAAAAACCCGATTAGTGGTTTGGTTTGACTTGGTTTGGTTTTGAAAAAAAAAACCCGACTATATTTGGGTTGGTTTGGTTTTAACTAAAAAAAACCAACCCGAGACCAAACCAACCCGAATTTATATATATAATTTTAAATTTTTATTTTATACATAAAAATATGTACTTTGATATAATTTTTAAATATTTCTTATACTTTTCCATAGTTTTTGTCTTTTAATATATTATTTCAAGTTTGAAACTTAAAATTATGAATGGGCCAATAAAGATTATAGCCCATAGATGTTGGTAATTATAATAAAGCTTAAATCAAAATCAAATTAATACTAATGCAAAAAGAAAATCAATTCAACACTAAGAATGACAATAATATTGAATATTTGTTCTTTAGTTTTACATTGGTTTAGACAATTAAAATACATAATCTAATTTTAATTTCCTTTAATATTTAGTCATGTAACTAATACTTATTAAACTTAATTTTAGCATGATTTAGTACTTTTAAATTATGATAATTTTCATTATGACTTGTTAATTTGCAATATTTGTTTTACGCGATTTCATTATTATTATTTTTGTTGGATATTTTAGTGTCATTAATCATATTATATTGTGTTATATTTTTAAGAAACATCTTAGATAGTTGTATTTTGGTAGGACTAAAGAAATATTTGAAGTACAAGTAAATTATATGTTTGTATGAATACTTTACCGGAAAAACCCGAAACAACCCGAAAAAACCCAAGGTTGAAAAACCCGAGTTTTATTGGTTTGGTTTGGTTTATAAATTTAAAAATCCGACACAAATGGTTTGGTTTGATATTTGAAAAATCCGAACCAACCCGGCCATGTACACCCCTAATGTCACGTAGGACTCAGGTGTCACTTGTTCAACTTTATAGAAGTTTAAGTGTCAATTTGTGCACACCCAAAATTAGAGGACATAATTATGAAATGAAGCCAAGTTAAACGACATATGTATGTATTATGATTTATGCCTATTTTTATTAAATGAACAATAGAAAAAAAATTAAAGACAACGAATTTGATAGATAAAAATTAAAACTCACCCCAAAATTAGGGCATTTGTGCTAATGATTTTGGCCTATTTTATACCTTTCCAAAAAATATTGTTTATTTAAAAAGACATCTCATATTAGAATAAAGGCATTTTAATATTGAGATCAGAAGAGTTGGTTTAATTGTTCCTCCACCTAAATTACTTCACCTAATTAATTATACATCTGTTTTATCTTATGGAAAGACTAGTTACGACATTTTAATCAGGAACGAAAGATTTTTAAAATTTTCATGGTATCAATGTGGTTATAAAATCATATTATTAATGGTAAAATGAGAAATTTCAAATTTAATCTTGATAGATACCTTTCTTTTCTTTTTAATTTTCCTTGTTTGGGAAATCTATAGGGAAAAATATGAGCTAACTTAGTAGAGAAGAAATAAAATATTCAATAAGTCAGCACAAATTAATTCGAATTCATCCATGGAGGTTATTCCATAAAAGATTTTGTTAGAACTTGAAGTTCAAGTTCTCAAAATTAATTTGTGGTACCATTTTTTTTTAAAAAAAAATGAGTGATTTTTCAAGAGAAGTGAAATGTCGAGATGAGTTATAATATAAAAATGGAATTATTTGGATTGAATTTTAGTTTTATTTCGTTGGAATTCAAAATTATATTAAAGTTATACGATAATTGTATAATGACTGATGAGTTATATGAAAATTGTGTTGAAGTTTCGTATGTTGTTTGTTATAGTTGTATGAAATTTAAATGAAAGAAAATATCCTTCAAAGAACATTTTTATTCCCTTTAATAAANTTGTATAATGACTGATGAGTTATATGAAAATTGTGTTGAAGTTTCGTATGTTGTTTGTTATAGTTGTATGAAATTTAAATGAAAGAAAATACCCTTCAAAGAACAATTTTATTCCCTTTAATAAAATTTACTGATCCGTAATTTAATATGTCACCAAAATTTGAAAAAAGCTTCATCTATGTCATTCGTTAAAAGTTTGGCTCATCTATGACATTTTCGTTTGAGAAAAGACTTATTCATGTCATTATTTGTTAAGTAAAATGACTTAGATGAGCCAAACATTTAACGGATGACAAAAATGAATCTGTTAATGTTCTAGTTTAAGGACTTCTTAGATTATGGTTTGTGTTTGGTTCTTTCACTCTCAAAAGAAGATGAACCCCCAAACACTGTTCAAAAGATGCCTAATTGATTTTCTCATAGTGACTAAATAATCATGAACCCTACAGTCAGTAAGTCAGTAACTTTTTCCCAAAATGTTTTAGCCACTTGAACCAAGCTTCGTCTTATCAGCTCATTCAAGAAGCCTTCAGCGACATCCTCCATTCTTTCTTCTCCTCTTGGTATGAAACCCTCCGCCATCCACAACCATATTATGTTTTCAGCCTCGACCACTTGATCCTCTGGAAAAATACCAAAGTAGATAAAACACTGCTTGAGCGCAGTTGACAAATCATTGTAGCTTAATGATAGTATGTTGGAGATTTCAATAAATTTATCTTCAATAATGTTCTTCCAAAGGTGATCTTTCACCTTTTGCCATTCGTCTAGCCCCTTCTTATGCGAAAGTAGTCTGCTCAGTACAACAATTGCAAGAGGTAAGCCTCTACACTTCTCCACCATATCCTTAGCTAGACTTTCCATTTCTAGAACCATTGCTCGAACATTAAACAGTTTCCTACAAAAAAGATCCCAACTTTCTTCCGGGCTTAGGAAACCAAGTTTATGGACAAAACCTCTGTCGTCTGCTCTTTCATCGACATCCTCTTTGCGCGTGGTAATAATGACTGCTTCCATTATTACTATCTGGGAATGCTCTTTTCAAACTCTCCCATGCTTCTCTCTGCCATACATCATCAACCACCACAAGGTATTTGCGTTCTTTCAATAGATCACGATGGTATATTTCTAGATCTCTTTCTATCATCCTTTCCAACAAATCTAGAGTTTCCTTGGTGCAACCTTGGATGGATTTTATGATATTCCTAAGAAGATCCATTATGTTATAATCTTGAGAAACACATATCCAAGCGCGTGTAGGGAAGCTAGAAACTTTTGTAGAGGTTTCTTGCAAGAGTGGTCTTGCCTAATCCGCCCATGCCATGAATGGAGATGACGCTTCTATGAGGCGCTGCTTTGAGAAGTTCAGCTAGCAATTTTTGTACAACATCCTGAAGTCCAACAAAAATGTTATCCTGGTCATCCACATATGAGGTAGTTCTCCTCAATTTTCTAACCTGATTACTTGACCCTTCTCCAGCATTATTGATATTTGTAATACCATAAGTCTCTCGTTTGCGAGAGATATCCATGATATGTTGCTTGAGGGATTGGATCTCCTCAGCGACATTGTAGAATTTCTTCTCCTTCCTCTTCTCCTTCCTACAGATGCAAGCACAAGCCTTGAGACAACTAGCACCTTTACCGGCCTCGAAGGTGTAAGTCTCGAGTATAGCAACAGTGTCATTAGCAATAGAGTTGATCTCAAACACCCATTGTTGAATTCTTTGATCAACGCATTGCTTTAGTTCTGCATCTCTGAGGAAAGACTGTATGAAGAGTAGCTCAATTCTCAGCCATGTAACTTCATCTCTGAGACTTGCACGCAGGGAAACTTTCTTTATGAGGAAATCACCCAATTTTTGAACTGCAAATGACACAAAGGCATCAGCCATCTTAGGAATACTACTATTGACTGAAAAGAAAGAAGAAGAAGAGGGGTAGGTGTATGGAAATTTGTACTTATTTTTTTGTATGGAAATTAATATTGGAAGCAGTAGATTGAGAGTTTGATAGGAGATGAATAATATTGTTATGATGGAATTGAGTATTTAAAGCTTCAAAATCCAGGGAAAAAAGTCTATAAAGTAGAAAGATGATAGAGTTGAGGTTAATCATAAAGAAAAGTATATATTCTCTACTAACTGCCAGCCAAGAATTTAAAATTGCATGACATAAGTTATGCTCTAAGCAATAACTTCAAGTGTAGTGGCAAAACCAAAAATTTCGCTAAGAACATTCAAGTGTCCAGTTATGTGGCAACGCCACTGCTTCAGTCGCACAAGTTGTGTTAAGACAAAAAATTATGTCCCAAGGCACAAGTCCCGCGGGGCAAACAACAACATACCTAATGAAATTCCACAAATGAATTTGGAAAGGGAAAAATATATGCAGATCGTACCATTATCCCGTGGAGGCAGATAGACTAACTATTTCAGAAAGACCCTCAGTAATACGTCCCCTAGAACAAACATTATTTTAAAAGTTCTATCCAACGAAATTAGATTGTAAATAAGGATATTTTAGTCAATAATCTTTGATCTTTAAATAATAGATACCTTTCTTTTCTTTTTAATTTTCCTTGTTTGGGGAATCTATAGGAAAAAATGATGAGCATGGCTTCTCAATTCCATAAAGATTTTGTAAGATCTTGAAGGTCAAGTTCTCAAAATTGATTTGCGAAAAACGATTTTTTTTTTGAATTGGTGATTTCTCAAAAGAATTGGAAAGTTGAGGAGACTAAAATTATAAAAAATGAGATCATTTGGGTAAAATTCCAATTAGTTTTGGATTAATTTTTTTATTTTAGTTCGTTGACATTTAAAATTATAGACGAATTGTATTAAAAAATCGTATGATAATCATACAATGACGGATGAGTTATATGTAAATGTATATAGTTATATACATACTTCATACCAAATTTATATATTGTTCATACACAAAAAAATTTGAACGAAGTTCTAAGCTCTAAGTGAGATCTATATATTTCATATGATTTTTACACTGTTTTCATCATACACGTAATTTCGTATATGTTTNAAATTTATATAGTTATATACATATTTCATACCAAATTTATATATTGTTCATACACAAAAAAATTTGAACGAAGTTCTAAGCTCCAAGTGAGATCTATATATTTCATATGATTTTTACACTGTTTTCATCATACACGAAATTTCGTATATGTTTGCAAAAAAAAAAAAAAACTCCTGCTATGTTTGAAATTCTTTTGCTACGTTTCGTAAATATGAATTTTATCTTTATACATATAGGGGATTTTTCTACAAAGTTTTAGTTTCTTGTATTACTCTAAAAGCAAATTCATAACTCTTTAATATAAAAAAAAAAGTTTTATTTTCTTCTATTACGTTTCTAAAAGCAAATTCCACATTCTTTATTATAAAAAAAAAATTACTTTCTTCTATTAGGTTTTCCTCTAAAAGCAAATTCCACACTGTTTAATGTAAAAGCAAAACAACCAAAAAAAAAAGGGAACAGAATGTTGAAATAATCCAAGTTTATTGATGGTTGGAGAAGCCAAGTTGATTAAGGTGAATGTCTTCAAGTGACAGCTTCTTCTCTGTTGATTTAAAACAAATATTATTTATATGAAGTAAAAGAAAAATATGAAGTTTAGGGAGTATGATTTCTTAATATCATACATGCTTAATTCTTGGAGATTGACTAAATCAAAAGGGTCAACATCTTTCCACTGATCACAACCAATGACATCACCAACTTGAAGACTAGTGAGTTTGCTTATACGTACTAGAGGTTCAGAGCATAAGTAGGCACTTAAACTTGTATAAAATTGAACAAGTAGACACACGTGCCCTACATGGCATAATACACGTAGGACGTCACGTAGGATACAAATTTCCACATAGGGTGTCAGGTAGGAAAAATGCATCTATTTGTTCAATTTTATACAAGTTTAAGTGCCTACTTGTGCACACCCCAAGTTAAAGGTCATAGTTGTCAGTTGACGTCAAGTTAAAGGGTCGTGTTTATATATTATGTCTTATCTTAAATGTGGATAAGTAAGATCGCACATAGAAAAACAATTAACTGAAGGGAAAACGCTCAACTTTGTCATCGAACTATTAGAAATGTCTCATTTATGTTATTCGTTAAATGTTTGGCTCATATTTGAAATAACACAAATGAGCCTAACTTTTAACGAATCACATAGATGAGTCTTTTCTCAAAGTTCAATGGCATATTTGAACGATTTTCCTTTTAAAAAATGATATAATTAATGACGTGGCTGAATCATAATTGACCAAGTATAACAAACAATTTTGCAAAATCGAAACTATTTTCAGTTAACAAATAATGACATGAATGAGCCTTTTTTTCAAACAGAAATGACATAAATGAGCCAATTTGTTAATAGATAGCATATATAAACATTTTCTCAAAGTTCAATGACATATTTGAACATTTTTCCTTTTTAGATTATGGTGTCTGTTTGGTTCTTTCACTCTCAAAAGAAGATTAACCCCCAAAAACTGTTCAACAAATGCCTAATTGATTTTCTCAGTCACTAAATACTTTGATATTATAATGACTATTGATTGTTCAGCTGCTTTAGCTTTCAGCCATTTTGTAAGAATTGCATCAAATGAACCTGTTTTTATAACGCCGATAACATAAATGAGTCATTTCTAATAGTTCAACGGCATATTTGAGCCTTTTCCCTTTATTAAATCATCACGAAATCATTTTAGCATAGAATCCCAAAAAAAAATAAAAATACATCTGTTTGAACCAATTCCACACACTAAAACAAGCCAAAAACAGGAAAAAAGAAACATTGAAAAAACAGAATGTTGAAATAATCCAACTTGATTGATGGTTGGAGAAGCCAAGTTGATGTTGGTGAACGTCTTCAAGTGACAGCTTCTTCTCTGTTGATTTCACCCAAATATTAAGACACGATTTATATAAATAAATCAACAAAGTTATATATTTGTTTGTATATTTACCTTTGGTATTGTGAAATAAGACATCATATATGGTTGAAAAGCTTCAGCGCATTTAATTTCTCTTCAATAGGCAATGGCTCCACATCTTTCATTCTCTCAGGAATTTGGTTCAGCTTTAGACAGCGATCGATACGAAGAGCTTTGATCAGAGGCATGGCACTTGTTGCTAAATTCCATCTTTCTAGGTTCCAAAGACAATCAAGACTAAGGAACTTCAGTTGACTAAAAGTGTTATCACTGCAGATTATTTCTTTTCCTTGATAAGCTCTAAACAAACAGAGATTCCTTAGGTTTGGCAACATTCCCAAAATAAACATCGGATCTTCCATGAGTTTTGAGTCGACAAGAGTCAGCATTGTGATGGAATTTGGAAACAAAGGCAGTTTCTCTATTCTACCTTCTAACAACAATTTCGTGAGGTTATGACAAGAAATAAGAAATTCAAGAGATGGGAATGATTCATCAGCATAACACAACAACTTGAGAGTGTTATGGTTTTTCAAGTTGCTAATGTTGTTGAGGGAGTAAGATTTGGTAATACTAATCATGCTTAATTCTTGAAGATTGACTAAATCAACAGGATCAATATCTTTCCACTGATCACAAGAGACGCCTTCGAGAGCTTGAAGACTTGTGAGTTTTCTTATACGATTCAGAGGTTCTGAATAGGGAACAGCTAAATATCTTAAATTTATTAGGTCAGCTGTTTCGGGGGGTAGTTGGCAGAACTGTTTGAAATTACATTTGACACAAAGTGTTTGTAAATTCTTAAGGCTGCCAATGGAGGAGGGTAAATCATGAATAACACCTGTCAATCTTAGGAATTTGAGGTGGTACAAACTTCCTATGGCATCAGGTAAAGTGCCATCAATAGTATCCATGTACAACACATATACATGTTGGAACACACTACTGAAGTTTATATGACTCATGTTACGAAATCCTAGATTGAAGAACATAATTGACCTCAACTTCAAGTTAGAAAGATCAAGTGAGAGGTACCTTTTTTCTTGACTATGAATGCCATGTCTGATACATGAAGAGGATATGGAGTGGTTTATTGGATCATAAATGTCAAAGAAGTTTACCTTCAATGCCTTATGGATCGCAAGATCACTAAGAAAATCATGAACACTACATACTTCAACTTTTTCCCAGAATGTATCTACCACTTGAACCAAGCTTTGTCTTTTCAGCTCATTCAAGAAGCCTTCAGCGACATCCTCCATTCATTCTTCTCCTCTTGGTATGAAACCTTCTGCCATCCACAACCGTATTATGTTTTCAGCCTCGACCACTTGACCTTTTGGAAAAATACCAAAGTACAAAAAACACTGTTTGAGCGCAGTTGACAAATCATTGTAGCTTAATGATAGTATTTTGAGGATTTCAGTACATTCATCTTCAATAATGTTCTTACAAAGGTGATCTTTCACCTTTTGCCATTCGTCTAGCCCCCTTTTATGCGAAAGGAGTCCGCTCAATACAACAATTGTAAGAGGTAAGCCTCCACACATTTCCACCATATCTCTAGCTAACCTTTCCATTTTTGGAACCATTGCCTGAACATCGAGTTGTTTCCTACAAAAGAGATCCCAACTTTCTTCTTGGCTTAGGAAACGGAGTCTATGGACAAAACCTTCGTCTGCTCTTTCAGCGATATCCTTCATGCGGGTGGTAATAATGACTCTGCTGCCTTTCTTGCCATCTCGGAATGCTTTTTTCAAACTCTCCCACGCTTCTCTATGCCATAGATCATCAACCACGACAAGGTATTTGCGTTTTTTTAAAAGAGCCCGAAGGTAAATTTCTAAATCTCTTTCTGTCATCCTTTCCAACCAATCTAGAATTTCCTTGCAGCAAGATTGGATGGATTTTATGATACTCTTGAGGACATCCACGGTGTTGTACTCTTCAGGAGCACATATCCAAGCACGCATATGGAAGCTATTGACTATATTAGGATTGATATAGAGGTTTCTTGCCTAAACCAGCCATTCCGTAAATGGAGATGACGCTTGGACGAGCCTCTGCTCTGAGAAGTTCATCTAACAATTTTTCTACAACATCCTGAAGTCCAACAAAAACGTAATTCTGGTCATCCACATATGAGGTAGTTCTCCTCAATGTTGTAACCTGATTACTTGGCCCTTCTCCTGCATTATAATTGATATTTGTAATACCATAATTCTCTCGCTTGCCAGAGACATCTATGATTCGCTGCTTGAGTGATTGAATCTCCTCGAAGACATTGTAGAATTTCTTCTCCTTCCTACATATGCAAGGGCAAGCCTTGAGATGACTAACACCTTTACCAGCCTCGAAGCTGTAAGTCTCGAGTATAGCAACAGCGTCATTAGCAATAGAGTTGATTTCAAACAGCCATTGTTGAACTCTATGATCTCCACTTTGCTTTTGTTCTGCATCTCCGAGGTATGACTGTATGATGTGTAGCTCTTTTATCAGCCACTCAACTTCCTCTCTGAGATTTGTTCTCAGGGAAACTTGGCTACTGAGGAAATCACTCAATTTTTAAACTGCAAATGACACAAAGGCATCAGCCATCTTTAGGAATACTACTTTTGATTGAAAAAATAAAATAAAAAATGGGATAGGTGTATGGAAATTAATAATTTTTTTGCAAAAGGTAAAGTGTGTAAGAAAATTAATATTGGAAGCAGTAGATTGAGAGTTTGATAAGTGATGAATATTGTAATCATGGAATTCAGTATTTAATGCTTCAAAAAGTTCTAAAGTAGAAAAGTACATATTCTCTACCAAGTGCAAGGCAAGAATTTAAAATTGGTTAGCACAAGTTATGCTCTAAGGCATAAGTTCAGTGGCACACGTTTACGTTGATCTTACCACTCCCTCGTATAGATAGAGAGGTTGTTTCAGAAAGATCATCGGCAATTCAACACTAAAGAATGACAATAATGTTAAATATTTGTTCTTTAGTTTTACATTGGTTTAGAAAATTAAAATACATAATCTAATTTTTTATTATTTTTAATATTTAATCAAGCAATTAATACTTATTAGATTTATTTTAGCATGATTTAGTACTTTTAAATTATAATCATTTTTCTAATGACATATTAATTCACAATATTTGTTTTATGTCATTTCATTATTATTTTTTGTTGAATATTTTAGTGTCATCCCTCATCTCATATTTTGTGTTATTTTCTTAAAAAACATATTAGATAGTTGTACTTTGGTGGGATTGAAAAAATATTTAGAGCACAAGTTAATTATATGTCTGTATGAATACTTTACCGGAAAAATTTCAAAAAAAATCCGAGATTGAAAAACTCGAGTTTTATTAGTTTGATTTGATTTATAAATTTAAAAATCAAACACAAATGATTTGATTTGATATTTGGAAGATCTGAACTAAGCCGATCACGTACACCCCTAATAGATACCTTTCTTTTCTTTTTAGTTTTCCTTATTTGGGGAATCTATGAGCATGGCTTCTCAATTTTTCGAAGATGCGTTTTGTTACTTTGAAGAGAAGAAATAAAATATTCAATAATTCAGCACAAATTAATTCGAATTCAGCCATGGAGGTTATTCCATAAAAGATATCGTCAGAACTTTAAGTTCAAGTTCTCAAAATTAATTTGCCGTAAATGAATTTTGTTTTGAATGCATGATTTCCCAAAAAGAATTGAAATATCGAGATGAGTTATAATATAAATTTGAGATTATTTAGGTAAAATTTGAATTAGTTTTGGATTGAATTTTAGTATTAGTTAATTGAAATTCAAAATTATGAATTGTATAAAAAATTGTGTGATAATCATACAATGACAGATGAGCTACATGAAAATTGTTTTTATTTTTGGTATGTTATTGTAGTTGTATTTTTTTTCTAGTCTCCCACCTGATGTTCGGCACTTGCATTGAAGCCTGACTATTTCGAATTCGCGCCCCGTAGGGTCCCATTTGAGGAGAAGCATTTGCTACTAAGAATTTTTTCATACTCAGGGTTGAATATGAGACTTATAGTTAAGAGAAGAGCAACATCATCCATTGTACCACATCCTTTGGTGGTATTGTAGTTGTATTTAGTTTGATATAAATGTTGTATACAATATTGTTGTAGTTGTATTAAATTTTAAGTAATCTGCATGAACTTCATACAAAATTTATATAGTTATATACATATTTCATACCAAATTTATATACTTTTCGTACACAAAAATTGTGAACGAAATTCTAAGCTTTAAGTGAGATATATATATTTCATATGAATTTTACATTGTTTTCATACACGAAATTTCGTATATGTTTGGAAAAAAACTCCTGCTATGTTTGAAATTATTTTGCTACGTTTCGTAAATATGAATTTTATTTCTATATATATATATATTGGTGATTTTTCTACAAAGTTTTAGTTTCTTGTATCATATCATCATATATTACTAAAAGTGGGAAGCTCCAAAGTGTAAAGTTGAAATACCATTTTATCCCTATACTAAAAAAAATTTTTAAATCATATATTATTAGTTATTATATATTAAATATAAATATTATGGGATGCTAAAAATCTACTTTCTTTAATGAAATAGTAAAATGTCTGAAGAATTTGAAAAGTCAGTTTATATATTAAATATGAATATTATGGGATGCTAGAAATCTATTTTTTTTAATGAAATAGTAAAATGCCTAAGGAATTTGAAAAGTCAGTAATTCATTAAAAACATAATAATAATAATAATAATAATAATATTAAAAAACATAATAATAATCATAATGATAATAATGATAATGATAATGATAATGATAATGATAATAATAATAATAATAATAATAATAATAATAATAATAATAATAATAATAATAATAATAATAATAATAATAATAATAATAATAAGGATTAATTACAGAAATCCCCTTTTAGTTTAGTTATTACCATTATCCCCTATAAGTTTTACAAATCTCCAAAATCCCTCATTTTCACGCATAAGACTAGTGTATCTCGCGCATCATATTAGTGTATCATATATAAAATGTACATCATATTAGTGTATCATGTATAAAATGTAATGTATCTTACTTAACGATTAATGTATCTCGCGCATCAGATTAATGTATTAGCGCTTATATTATTGTATTCGTTTGAGGGATTTCTGTAATTATAAACTTTTAAGGGATAAATTGTAATTTTGCCTTAAAAGTATGTGATTTCTGTAATAATAATAATAATAATAATATATCATATATATTATTAAAAGTGGGAAGAAATTTACGAAAAAGTTAAATTGTTGTTTTTCCCCTATATTAAATTAAAATGTTATAAAAATATCTAATTTTGTTAAATATTCTATCATTAATTAAGAATATCATATTAAGTTTTACAATAATATAATTAATATGTATTTGAGTATACATAGATGAATTAATTTCCTTGGAACTGCCACTTATTTCAAAACTCTAGAATGACTTATCATTTTCTCATACCAATTCAATGTTTTAAAGTTCTTTTCAACTTTTAACAGTAAGCTTTCAGAATTTTATAAATAGCCAGATGAGTGAATCATGCTAGACTAGATCCATTGATGTTCTCCCCCTCCTCTTCTTCTTCTAAATTCATCTTCAATGTGACTGGTAAGGATTCCATTGATATTTCTCACATGTCGGCTCTCTTAATCATCTATTAACTTATTATTATGCTTGATTATGAATTATTCTTGGGCTGCTAATAATTCTATCACGACATACATAGTTTCTTCCTTTATAAATTGGACATAAAATGTTAGTCCACTAGACTTTCTTATGAAATTTTTAATTTATCGATTATTCTTTCTTATTCGGATTAATATATTGCTTCGTTTAACCTTTTTCATTTTGTATGCATATTATAACATGTATATTTTATTGTTTTATTTTAAGTTAATTGGGTTGATATTACACATGTTTCTATACATAAGTTAGGCCTATATAAATTTTATATAATAATAAAGGTCAAACATGCAAGGCACGTTCTCAGAACTAGTTTCATATAAGTTTAAGTGTCTACTTGTGCACACTCAAAGTTGGAGAGCATAGTTGTCCGTTGAAGCCAAGTTAAGGGTTATGTTTATGTACTATGCTTTCTTGAAATATGTATTAAAGCTTCTTTAACAACCATTACACAACATGTGGGAAAATATATGTATGGAGAAAAGTCTAAAAGTAAATAATTATATGTGTTGTACAATGGTCCACCTAATAAAAAGAAGGCATAATACATATATTGGCCCCTAAACTTGGCTTCAAATTTTAACTTTGACCTCCAACTTTCATAATGCACAAATAGACACTTTAACTATCCTACCTTTAAATAAATAAACACGCGATTTTTGGAGCCAAAAGCGTGAAAGGCAAGCGCTGCCGCGTGTATTTGTGACCCACTCATTGACTGCCAACTATTCAATGCATGTGGGCCCGTTTTCCTGTCTATTTGACACCTTTTTAATTTGCCATGCATTTATTTTAATGGATATGGACCCCACCTCACTAATTCCATTCCCTTCTCTTTATTTTTGCCTCACAACTTCTTCCTTCACTTTCATTTTGTGGTAAATTAATATTTGAAAATGTCAATTATTCAATTTATAATTTATTTGTCTTATTTCTTTTTTTAATTTATGTGTATTCAAAGATTACATTTAAGATACTATAAATTATTAGACTTAATATTTAAAAAAATTTATTACAAATTTGAAAATTACGTAATATACACTATTAATTACAATAATTACTAATTTAAAATATTTTTTCAATCTAATAAGAGCCTACAAACACACTATACGTTATATTTAAAAGTACTATAAATCATAATTAAAATATATTTTTTTTAGAAAATTTTTTGTTGACTCTTGAAATTCTATTGGTGACACATGAATTTGAATAGATGGAACAATATATATTATTGAAAGTTAACAATACTATAAGTTATTCGAAAATGACGTTAATGATTTTTATAAATTATAACAAATTAGCAACTAAAATATTTTTGAAAAAACATACAAAAAATTAGTTGATGAATCAGCCACCACACCGTGGACATGTATGCTTTTTGTGATTAAAATTGAGTTTAAGGGTTATTTTGGTCATTTAAGGATTTTTCTTTAAACTTCAAGCTTTATTAATAGTGATGTATTCATTTTAGAGTTAACATGAACATTTACTACCATATAAATATATAAAATTTATTCAAATTTAAAATTTAAAACTATTTATTTAACGTCAATTAAAAATTAACTTTTAAATTAATTATTAGCACGGGCTCTTCATCACTAGTATATAATATAATAAGCGGGAATAGAGAGGACGTTGGGGTCGACACGTGTTCCTTTTTCCTTCTGGACAAAAAAAGACTATACAGGCAGGAGGTCAACCTGTAAAAAAAAAGGGGGACCCATATTTTACTATTGAAGGATGCGTGTTTCTTTTAAATTTCTTTTACCATACTAAATAATTGTATAAAATATTATAAATCACGATAATTAATTACTTAAATATTTAAAAGATATAAAAATATATAAAAGATCTGATTGACTCTTCAAATTTTACCGGTGACGCATAAATTCGGACAAATGAAATAATATATATTATTTGAAAATTTCTTAGAAAGTACTATAAATTACAATAATTAACAGCTAGAAATATTTCAAAGACAAAAAAAATTGATTGAATCTCAAAAAAAAAATTTAGTACTACACGTGTTCCTTTTTCCTTCTTGCCAAAAAAAAACTTCATTATAATTTTTTTTCGTAATAACAAAAATTTTTATTAAATGTCACTTGCATTTTGTAGTAAACAAGAAATAATGCAAAAAAGAGGGGAAAATTGTTGAAAAAAATATAAAAAGGGTTTAATTGTCCTTTCAGTACTTTTTTTACTGTTGACCCCCTGAAATTTTACATCTGACGCGCCTAATTTGAGTGTATTTCACGCATTTTGCCAGGTAGGATCCGAGTGTTTTTTTGTTTAAATTTTGGATAGTTAAAGTGCCTATTTGTGCATTATGAAAGTTGGAGGTCAAAGTTAAAATTTGAAGCCAAGTTTAGGGGTCAATATATGTATTATGCCTAAAAAGAATTATGATTGTCAAATATGTCAAACACGAATGTGGAAAATGAACAAGAAAAATTAAAGTAATGAAAGTGAATGTGACCCATTTGACTGGGCAAGAGAAAATCAAAGTGTTCCCATTTGAAAAAAATTAGAGTAATGAAAGGATATATGGAGAAAAGTCTATCAGTAATAATTATGTGTTGTCCAATTTAATGGTACACCTAATAAATTTGTTTGGGTATGGTGATAATTACATCCACAATTTTGTATTGAATTTAAGTTATAGAATTGAAAATGAATGTAAATATTTAACTAAAAATACATCATTATATCTTAACCCTTTTTTATTCTTCTTTTCATAGAAATATTTTCTTGTTCTAACCAATCAAATTCTTTATAGATTGTTGAATCTGTCTGAAACCAAAAACCGAAAACTTAAGATACCAAAGCTAGTTAGATAAATGAAGTCCTTTGCTATTGAAGGAGGAACAAAAAACACTAAATTGTGGACAAGAGAGTATCATATACTATTTTAAATATCATTTAACATATAAAGCATCATCTTAAATGTGGAACAATTAACTAAAACATCACAAAATCATTTTTCCATTGACAGCTTCTTCTCCTGTAAAATATAATACAAAAGATTTATCAACTACCTGTTTACTTATAATGTTCAGGACTGTCATTTGCAGCAGAGTGAGTAAAAGGAATTGAAGAAATAATCATTGGGGATTGAGATTTATTACCTCTATGATTATGAAGAGGCCGAAATAGGACATCAACATAAATCCTTGAAAAGCTTCATCGAAAAGGAGTTCTCTCCACGTCTTTCATTCTCTCGGGTATCTCTTTTAGCTTTGGACAACGATGGATAGCAAAACCTTTAATATGAGGCATGGCACTTGTGGCCAAATGCCATCTCTCTAAGTTCTCAAGACAATCAAGACGAAGGATCTCCAGTTGACTGAAGCTGTTATCACTGCATGTAATTTCTTCTCCTTCATAAGCTCTAAAAAATTCGAGATTCCTTAGGTTTGGCAACATTCCCAAAATAGGCATCGGATCTTCTGTCAGTTTTGAGTTCTCAAGAGTCAGCGCTGTAATGGAATTTGGAAATTGGTCCGACAGAGGCAGTTTCTCAATTCCCCCTTGTAACCACAATTTGTGGAGCTTTTGACAAGAATTAACAAATTCAAGGCCTGGGAATGATTCATCATCTTTACACAACAATCTAAGAGTGCTAAGGTTTTTCAAGCTGCTAATGTTGTTTAGGGAGTAGGATTTCTTAATATAATGCATACTTAATTCTCGAAGATTGACTAAATCAATAGGGTCAACATCTTTCCACTGATCACAACCAACCCCTGTAAGAACTTGAAGACTTGTGAGTTTGCTTATACGTTTCAGAGGTTTTGAATACGCAGCAACCAAATGTCTTAGATTTATTAGGTCAGCTATCTCGCGGGGTAGTTGGCATGAGCGCCCATAGTCATTGACAAGAAGTGTCTGTAAATTCTTGAGGTTGCCAATGGAAGAGGGAAGATCATGGATATCTCTCAATCTTAAGAACTTGAGGTGGTACAAACTTCCTATGGCATCAGGTACTATAGACATATTGCCAACACGCATCTCCAAGTACAACACATATAGATGTTGGAACACACTACGGAACTTTATAGGACCCATATTTAAAAAATCCGGATCAAGGAACATAAGTGACCTCAACTTCAAGTTAGAAAGATCAAGTGCGAGATACCTTTTTCCTTGACTATGAATGGCATGTCTGAGACACAAGGAGGATATGGAGTGCTTTCTTGGATCATAAATGTCAAAAAAGTTTACCTCCAATGCTTTTTGTACGGCAAGATCGCGAAGTAGATCATGAATCCTACAATAACTAACTTTTTCCCAAAATGTTCGTACCACTTGTATCAAGCTTCGTCTTATCAGTTCATCCAAGAAGCCTTCAGCAACATCCTCCATGATTTCTTTACCTGTTGGTATGAATCCTTCAGCCATCCACAACCATAATATGTGATCAACAGGGACCACACAATCTTCTGGAAATATACCAAAGTACAGGAAACACTGCTTGAGCGCAGTTGACAAATCGTTGTAGCTCAATGATAGTATGTAGGAGACTTCAATAGAGTCGTCTTTAATGTTCTTCCAAAGGTTGTCCTTCACTTTTTTCCATTCTTCTAGCCCCCTTTTATGCAAAAGTAGTCCACTCAATACAACAATGGCAAGAGGTAAGCCTCCACACTTGTCCACCATATCCTTAGCTAGCTTTTCCATTGCTGGAACCATTGCTCGAACATCAAGTACTTTCCTACAAAAGAGATCCCAACTTTCTTCTTGGCTTAGGAAACGAAGTTTATGGACAAAACCTCTATCGTCTGCTCTTTCAGCGACATCCCCTTGGCGCGTGGTGATAATAACTCTGCTGCCATTCTTGCTGTCCGGGAATGCTCTTTTCAAACTCTTCCATGCTTCTCTCTTCCACACATCATCAACCACCACAAGGTATTTGCGTCCTTTCAATAGATCACGAAGGTGATTTTCTAGATCTATTTCTGCCATCTTTTCCAACAAATCTAGAGTTTCCTTGGCGTAACCTTGGATGGATTTTATGATAGTTTTAAGAAGATCCATTGTGTTGTACTCTTGAGAAACACATATCCAAGCGCGTGTAGGGAAGCTAGAGGCGATATTAGGATTGGTGTAAAGTTTCCTCGCAAGAGTGGTCTTGCCTAAACCGCCCATTCCATAAATGGAGAGGACACTTCGACGAGGCTCTTCTTTGAAAAGTTCAGATAGCAATGTTTGTACAACATCCTGAAAGCCAACAAAAATGTGATCATCATCTATATATGAGGTAGTTCTCCTCCATGTTGCAACCTGATTACTTGGCCCTTCTCCAGCATTACTATTGATATTTGTAATACAATAAGTATCTCGTTTGCGAGAGATATCCATGATTCGTTGCTTGAGTGATTGGATCTCCTTGGCAACATTGTGGAATTTCTTCTGTTTCCTACATATGCAAGCGCAAGCCTTGAGACGACTAGCATGTTTACCAGTCTCAAAGCTGTAAGTCTCGAGTATAGAGACAGCATCATTCGCAACAGAATTGATTTCAAACACCCATTGTTGAACTCTATAATCTCCACATTGTTTTAGTTCTGCATCTTTGAGGAAAGACTGCATGAAGAGAAGCTCATTTCGCACCCACTGCATATCCTCTCTTAGGCTTAAACGTAGGTTAATTTCCTGAATGAGGAAATCACCCAATTTTTGAACTGCAAATGACACAAAGGCATCAGCCATCTTTAGGAATATGAAAATTAATATTTTTTTGTAGAAGGTAAAGTGTGTGTGGAAATTAATATTGGAAGCAGTAGTTTGAGAGTTTGATCATTGTTATGATGGAATTGAGTATTTAAAGCTTCAAAAATCCCACAAAGGAAAAAGTCTTAAAAGTAGAAAGATGATAGATTTGAGGTAAAGAAAAGTATATATTCTCGATTAAGTGCAAGGCAAGAATTTAAAATTGCACGACACAAGTTATTCTCTAAGGCATAACTTCAGTGCAGTGGCAAAGCCAAAAGTTTCGCTAAAAACGTTCAAGATTTATTATATATGTATGAAAAATAATTTTTCAACGGAGGGTGTCCAGTTATGTGACTACGGAACTGTGTAACGACCTGATCCCGTCGTTAGGGAAAAGCCAATGGGGAAATAATTGGGGCCAGAAAAGTAACTTGGGAATTCCTAGCCTAGTCCAGATTTGAACGAAATCTGAGTCATGTGAGGTCTAGGGAAATCTGGTAATGAATGAGAGATCTAATTATGAATTTGAGCACATGAGCAGATAGCTAAGACGTTAAGGAACCTGTACGACTTTACGAAATCAAATTCGGACGAGTAGAACTCCCGAAACTGATCTTAGCGTGAACAGGTATTTTCTGTGTGTCATGGGTTGAGGGTGTGTTGTGAAATGGGGGTTTGAAACTCTGAATTAAATTCTCTGTCTCTGTGCGAGCCACCAGGGCGGGATTTTTCCCGCTAGGGCGGGGCCGCTGTAGAAGGATGATGTCCGCCACAACGGGACAAACACGACTTAAGTCGGAAATAAACCCCAAAAACATTATTATTCTACAAGTTTCGTTCTTGAGAGCTAAGGAACGACCCAAGGCAAGTTCTTGACAGTTTTTCACCTCTCCTAGCACTAAAGGTAAGGATTTTACTCCCCTAATTCGTATTTCGATTTGTAGAACTTAGATTCTTAGGTAATTATTATTGGAGGAAGGTTTTGATCTGAAGTTAATGATGGAAAAAGCCCTAATTTGGGTATTGGGATCTTGGGTTTGGCCTAGGGTTAATATTTCGATTGTAATCCAGGTAATTAGGCCTCGTTTATTGATCCTTGCGTTAATCGTATGTTTTTAGACCACGAACAAGCGGAAAGAATTCGAAAAGGAAAGATTCAAGTGTCTTAGGGAAATTCAAGCTTGGTTTCGAGGTAGGAGATGGTTTGATTTCATGTTTGTGTGATGTATGTTAGTATTTGCTTCATTGTAATGCATGTACGTATACAAATGTTGCACTATTGGTCACACCTAATGTAAATGAGTATGATGAATGATTGTAAGCCATGAATCAACATTTGATTGTATGATTATGAGAATGTATATTGTGATTGTGATTGTGGCATGTTGAATGGATCGGGTGTCACGTTCCGACACACTAACTGGAATCAGATGTCACGTACCGACATACATATTGGATCGGGTGTCACGTTGCAACACTAACTAGGATCGGATGTCACGTACCAACATACATATTAGATCGGGTGCCACGTTCCAACACACTAACTTGGATCGGGTGTCACAATCCGGCACACTAACAACTTGGATATGGGTTCCATGAGAGGACCATTGAATTGGGTTCCATGAGAGGACCATTGACTTGTCATATATACTTGTATTGAGAATATGGAATTGTACATTGCTCCTGAAATGATAACTGATATTGTATATGTTCGGTATCTGTGTGTTTACTATGTTGTGACTGCTTATATATATGTTTCACTTACTAGAATAGCCGTGTGATCCTACCAGTACACTATGGTTGTGTACTGATACTGCACTTGCACTTTCCTTGTTGAGTACAGGGCATCTTCAGGCGGCTACTGACAGACCTCAGCTAGGTGACTATTGAGCGTGACCGGATTCAAGGGTGAGTCAGTTCTTTCAGACTGCCATGGATCGCTCTTGATTAAGTCCACTCTTTTCGGATTCAGACTATTTGTTTAGGGTGTTTTGTTTAGTTTTCGGGGTTGCTCCACCTTTTCTTAGACTTGTTAGTTAATCAGAGTTTTGGTACAATGACTTTCAGGTTCTAAGGGTTGTTCTTCCGCATTAGTTTGGTTAGTTTTATTTAAACCTTTGGAGTTTATGGGAACTCTATATAAATTTTGCATTTAAACCTACTTCTGTATCTTTAAATGTTTAGTTTTGGGGTTAGTTGGTTAATAGTAATGGTTCTCCCACCGGAGGGTTAGTGTGGGTGCCAATCACGACGGTCTGGGTTGTGACACACTGCTTCAGTGGCACAAGTTGAGTCTTAAGACAAAAAATTATGTCCCAAGTCACAAGTCCTGGGGCAAACAACAACAACAATATACCCAATGAAGTTCCACAAATGGGGTCTGGAAAGGACAAAATGTATGATTATCACTCCATTTTTTAACTGCAAATGACACAAAGGCATCAGCCATCTTTATGAATACTACTTTTGATTGGAAAAAAAAAAGGGATAGGTGTATGGAAATTAATAATTTTTTTGCAAAAGGTAAAGTGTGTATGGAAATTAATATTGGAAGCAGTAGATTGAGAGTTTGATAAGTGATGAA
Organism: Solanum stenotomum; assembly: GCF_019186545.1. NCBI lineage: Eukaryota > Viridiplantae > Streptophyta > Magnoliopsida > Solanales > Solanaceae > Solanum > Solanum stenotomum. The sequence continues at coordinate 1,280 of NW_026022826.1, read as the reverse complement.
TATTGTTACGATGGAATTCAGTATTTAAAGCTTAAAAAATCCGACAGGGGAAAAAGTTTTATAAGTATAAAGAAAAGTATATATTCTCTACTAACTGCAAGCCAAGAATTTAAAATTGCATGACACAAGTTATGCTCTAAGGCATAAGTTCAGTGGCACGCTTTACATTGATCTTACCACTCCTTCGTATAGATAGAGAGGTTATTTCATAAAATCATCGACAATTCAACACTAAGAATGACAATAATGTTGAATATTTATTCTTTAGTTTTACATTGGTTTAGACAATTAAAATACATCATCTAATTTTAATTTATTTTTTAATATTTAATCAAGCAATTAATACTTATTAGACTAATTTTAGCATGATTTAGTACTTTTAAATTATAATCATTTTTCTAATGGCGTATTAATTTGCAATATTTGTTTTATGTTATTTCATTATTATTTTTTGTTGAATATTTTAGTGTCATCCCTCATCTCATATTTTGTGTTATTTTCTTAAAAAACATCTTAGATAGTTGCACTTTGGTGGGATTGAAAAAATATTTGGAGCACAAGTTAATTATATGTATGTATGAATACTTTACCGGAATAATTTCAAAAAAAAAGACGAGATTGAAAAACTCGAGTTTTATTAGTTTGATTTGATTTATAAATTTAAATATCCAACACAAATGATTTGGTTTGATATTTGAAAAATCCGAACTAAGCCGATCACGTACCCCTAATAGATACCTTTCTTTTCTTTTTAGTTCTCCTTGTTTGGGGAATCTATGAGCATGGCTTCTCAATGTTTCGAAAATGTGTTTTGTTACTTTGAAGAGAAGAAATAAAATATTCAGTAAGTCAACACAAATTAATTCGAATTCAGCCATGGAGGTTATTCCATAAAAGATATTGTCAGAACTTTAAGTTCAAGTTCTCAAAATTAATTTGTCGTAAATGAATTTTGTTTTGAATGCATGATTTCCCAAAAAGAATTGAAATATCGAGATGAGTTGTAATATAAAATTTGAGATTATTTAGGTAAAATTTGAATTAGTTTTGGATTGAATTTTAGTATTAGTTAATTGAAATTCAAAATTATGAATTGTATCAAAAATTGTGTGATAATCATACAATGACAGATGAGCTACATGAAAATTGTTTTTATTTTAGGTATGTTATTGTAGTTGTATTTTTTTTCTAGTCTCCCACCTGGTGTTCGGCACTTGCATTGAAGCCTGACTATTTCCAATTCGCGCCCCGTAGGAGAAGCATTTGCTACTAAGAATTTT
>NW_026022825.1:0-34617 GCF_019186545.1 Solanum stenotomum | reverse complement strand
CCTATGTTCTAATTCTTGTCTTTTTGCTGTAATTATTTCATTAAGTTTTTTTCTATATTCGTTATTCTTGTTATTCATTGTATTTTTAAGTATTGAATATATTTATATTCTATTTTAGATATATTATCTATTAATTGATCTAATTTTTCGTTATCAGTCTTTGTGATATTAAGTTGTTTATTTTCCGGGTATAATTTGTTTAATTTTCTTCTTATTTTTCTTAATTTTCTACTCGTATGTTTCTTACCGTGTTTCTTATTATCCATAGTATAAAGTTGAGTTACTACAATAATACCATTAATAAAATATATAGTTCAATAAATAGAATTGAAAAAGTTGCAAAAATTGCACGTAAAGGTATCTTAATGATCATTCTATTTAAATTGATGTATTGAATAATACCTCTTTAACTTCTACTAATTTGTCCAATATGCATGTGAATTTGAAAAGGCAAAAACATTCATACTGAAAACTATNTATATATATATATATATATATATATATATATATATATTTGTTTTTTCTTATATTTCTATTACTCCCCAAATCTCGCTTTGTGAAATTATATAAACAATACAATTGAATAGTACATCTTTGAGTGCTCAAACACATTTGAAAAAAACTTGTGATCATTTGAGATTTTTAATAGATCTAAACAAAAATAAAAAGTTTACCTGTCAACCATGTTACTACTCCAAAGCTCCCAAAAGTGACAGCATTGGCCAAGAGGTTCATTGCTTTCTTATTTTTGGGATGACGACTTTTGACAGATTTCTCGAAGAAAAAAAAAATGAGAACAAAATTCTCTCCTCCAACATTAATCCAATCAATATCTTTTCATTGTACTTCTTTGTGGTTATCAGGTAAAGGGCTTTGAATTTGTTTCATCTCTTTGTATTTTTTTTCCTGTAGTTATCAAGAAAAACATTGTATTATTATTATTTAGGGAAAATGCATAAGTATCCCCAGCATATGCCCAAAATCCCTGAGACACACCTAACCTTTACTAAGGTTCTATTACCCCCCGAACTTATTTTTTAATTAATTTTCTACCACTTTTCGATCTATGTGGCACTATCCTTGAAGAAATTGTCAACACGCGCTGGGCCCACAATCATTTATATATATATATATGCGCGCGTGATATTCTTTTTTGTCAAATTTGCAGATGGTTATCAGGTAAGAGTTTTCTTTTTGTAATTTCTTTTTAGTTATCAGGAAATACTTTGTACTATTATTATATGTACTAGTATATGTGCCCGCGCGTTGTGCAGTTAGTTAATAAATATAGTCGTAAATATTAATTTATTCATAATTTTAAAATTTAACTTATTATTAAATAATATTATCAAATAAATGATTCACATTAAATATGTATACATAATAACTTTAACAATATATTAAAATAAAAAATAAAGATTCAATTCCAGCGAATTAAACAACAATCATCCTGCAAAAAAAACTTAAAAGCATTAAAAATTATGAACAAAAAAAAGAAAAAAAATCAACAAAAACTAATGATCTGCAATAATTATTGATAAGAGATTTTAATGCTTAACAAGTTGTTATTGTTGTAAAACTAAAGCAAAAATAAGACAAGAAATATAGAAGATGATAATAGAAAGAGGAAGACAAGAGATGAGAGCTTTTCTTATTCTTCCAAATATTTAAGTATTTACAATATGAACCCTTATGCCTCTATGTATAGTGTAACATAGAGGCATACAAAAGGTTAGTCATAAACATGACATTAACATTAATATAATGGGGGAGGTTATGGAAGTGAAAGGTTACAAGAATAATGGTTATAAAGGTGGAGGTTATGGAGGTTATGATTATTTTCATAATGGAGGAAAGTAATGTAGTAACTTCTTGGTGTAGTGGACATCCACACTATATTATTTTATAACACTCTCCCTTGGATGTCCATAGATAATATACCTCGTTAAAACCTTACTAGGAAACAACCCCGTGGTAAAAAAATTCAGTGAAGGAAAACGAGTACACATATCTTTTAATACGCTTGAATGTTGCCTCATTAAAAACCTTACCAGGAAAACCCATTCCATGGTTAAGAAAAAGAGTACAACACGTATTTTTCTCCCCCCGATAAAAACTTTACTTGATATATCGAAGACGATGCATTCCAATCTTATATCACAACTTCTCAAATATTGATGTTGGCAATCCTTAGTGAACAAGTTTACAAGGTTATCACTTGAACGAGCCTTTGAACGTCTATCTCACCATTTTGTTGAAGATCATGTGTGAAAAAGATTTTTGGTGAAATATGTTTTGTCCGATCTCCTTTGATTGTATCATCCCTTCAATTGAGCTATATATTATTTTCGTATATGGTAGCTGGAATATCCTTTGCCAAAGAAAAATCACATATTTTCTAAATATGATAGATCATGATTCCAACCAAACACACTCCCGACTTACTTCATAGATCAATATTATTTTTACATGATTTGAAAGAGTGGTTACCAATGTTTGATTCTTTGAATGCCAAGATATTGTCGTTGTTCCTTCATATGTAAACAAATAGCTCATTTGCGATCGAGCTTTATGCAGATCAAATAAATATTATGCATCTACATAATCAAATAATTTCTGACTCAGAGATTGATCAAATCAATTTTATTGAAGCTCGTCTTTTCTTCTCAAAGAAAATCACACATCTTATATATGTTGAGTCACTTGCTTTGTTAGTTTCTTGTCATAACTTGAATGATAATATGACAATCCCCTCACATAACTTTATATATATGTCAAATAATCCTCTAGCATTTGCATAACCAACAATCTGTAAGTGCACCAATTGCACTAATACATGGCATTTTTAATCATTTTCATGAGGTTGAAAAGATTCTCTCTCTGTGTTAAGCAATCTCAGAACCATTGGGTGCTCAATGAAATTGTTTTAAGACCTTTTAAATCCTTCAAGAATTTTCATATAACCTTCATCATCTAGTTAGACATGAAAATCAATCATTATACATATTCAAGACTGAAATAAGTCTCATTGCATCCATCACTGGAGAACATATCTCCATTTAAAAATGTCAGGACTTCCACAAAAAATCCTTTATGCCCCGAGGCACAAATCGTACTTTATATCTTACAGTTATACTTTCGCACAATGATTCATTTGTACCCCATTGACATATATTTTGATCTATGAACTACAAGTTCAAAAACATCACTTTTCTAGGTGAAACAAAATATACTTGAATAGTACATTTTATCTGGCCAATCATTTATGTAACATCTCCCAAATTGAAAGAACTAGAAAGAGCTGGAATTAGAAAGAGTGATTTTTGGAAATAATAAAAATCTGGAAAATTGGTTAAGTTAGGTTAAGTTTGAGTTTTTTGGTCAACTTCAAATGACCATAACTCCTAGCTCAGGATTATTTAGGTGTGTTTCCAGATATCGTAGAAAAGATCTTGGAATAATATTTCCAACACCACCGAGATTGCACGATTCTGAGTTCGTATGAGTGAGTTATGCCCATTAAAAATTGGGTTGTTCAAATAAGGAAAGTTCAATCCAGATTTTAGAAGGGCATTATGGTCTTTTCACCACCCAATTAATTAATTTCATTTTTGGTAATTAAGTTGGGGTCTAAACTGATTGGATTCAATTTACGCTTTTGAGAAACAAGTTAGGGTTTTAAGAGATGAGAAAAAAAGAGGAGAAGAAGCAAGAAATCGTCAAGTTCTTGAAGCTAGGCTCATGGATTTCGTCAAGGGGTGATCCCTATAAGGTATGTGAGTCTTTCATAGCGCTGGATTCGTTCACCCTTATGCCAATCACGTTTACTTCAACGAAGTTCGTTCTAGAAATTTGAAAGTTGATGAATCTTGGATGGTGTTCTTGAATTTGTTTTTCGTTCTTGAATTGGGCTGAATTGAGAAGTTTCTAAGATCTTTACGTCGAGTTTTAGAGTTTTTTTAAGTTAGGTTCATGGGTACTTATTCTGGGCATCTGAATCTAAAGAAAAATTGAGAAGAATAGTCGAGTATAGGTGAATTGGCACTGCAAAACGAAAGAAGGAAAAAGTCGGGCAAATCTGATGCCCTTGTCCGTGCCGCGAACCTGTCCCATAATTTTGCAGAAAGTCTCTTCGCTTCGTGGAGCGGTCACGGACCGTTCTGCCTCAAAAATTATTTTCGCAACCAAAAATTTAAATACACCTCCGCGTCGCGGACTAGTTTTCAGGCAGTGATTTCTTGATCATTTCTCATGTTTAGCCATCTAAAATCATTCCTAAACATCATGCGATCTTTCCTATTACAAATCACAATAGTTGAATCCATAATTCAATTCAAGGAAAGTTAAAAGTCAAGTCAAGAGAAGTTAAGAGTCAAGTCAAGCGAAGTCAAGAGTCAAGTTAAGAGAAGTTTATAAAGTTTTCCAAAAGTCTTTTACAAATGTTTTAACTTTGTTTTAAGATATGAGGTTTGAGTTATGTAAAGAGCAAAGTTTGAAACTCATTTCTTCAAAAGAGTAAATCGGGACTATGTATTCCCAAAGAGTAAATGTTTTCACATTTAAAGAAGAAAGTAAACCTTGATTTCCAAAAGAGCTTTTGAGTTAGTTTTCAGTAAAGAGTAAGAGTAAAGTTCATTCTACAAAGATAATACGAGAACTAAGTATTCCCAAGCGTTAAAATGTTTTCACATTTGAGCAAGAAAGGAAACTGAGATTTCCAAGAGAGCTTTTAAGCTAAGTTTTTGAGTAATTATCTCAAACCAAAGAAAGAGTTTTATTTTTACAAACATATGAGCTAAGTATATTTTGGGAGTAATATTGAGCACCGATATGGAGACGAGTTTTAGTTCAGATAACTCACGTCTCCATAAACCATGTAGCCATCATGGGTAGTAAAGGATCATACTTTTAGATGAATCCTTCAGATACTTTTAGCATAGACTAGTGGATTCACTTAGTTAAGGCGTTCTATATGACGGCAAAGTATAGGACAGTTCTGGCAGTGTGGGCAAGACGTTGTATCACCACTTAGGCTCATAGTGATGGTTGTCGATTAAAGAAACTCCCATAGAAACTATATTACTTTGATATATGAGTAAAATTGAGTTTGTTATTGCATATCTTAAACAAATTGAGTGGTTATTTACCGTTCTAAATGCTTTGTATAAATTGCACTATTATTGTTGTTTTACACTGCATTTTGAGTTGAATTATTCATGGGTTGAGTAAAGCCAAGGTAAGTGTTCCTTTCATATCCTTTTCAAGCTTAAGTTGTGTTTAGCATTCCAACTCGCATACTCGTACATTTAATGTACTGATGCCAGTTGGTCTGCATTGTCTTATGATGGAGACACAAGTAACCAGGATCAGCATCCAGCGACTCGCTGATCAGGTTGAGCACTCGGAGTCAGTTGATGAGCCTCCTTGCTTTTCAGAGAGTCCTTTTCATAAATGTTTAAGCTTTTCAGTTGTTAGGATGATCGGGGGTCCTGTCCCGACATCGCTCTTTGTTTTAGAGGCTTCATAGACAGTTAGTAGTTCAGTTGTCTTTACATTATCATTTCATATGTTAAGACTTGAGTTGCCATTTTGGCCAAGTTGAATGTTGACTTTTAAACATTCTAAGTTATTTTATTTAACAGTTGAGTAGAGATGCATTGAATCCTTGTATTTATGCTTTTAAGTCTTCCGCTGAGTAAGTAAGCCAGGCCAAGGGTTTGTTTGGGTCCAGCAATGGTTCTCGAGTGCCAGCCACGTCCGGGGTGTAGGCTCGGGGTGTGACAAACTTGATATCATAGCACAGAGTTCAAGAGTCCTAAGGAGTCTATGAAGCCGTGTCTGTAGAGTCCTAGTGATCGGTATGAAGCACGCCACATCTATAATTAGGAGGCTGCAACATTTATGAACTATCTCACTTCTTTCACATTCATTTCGTGTGATAGAGTGTATCTCTATAAAAAGTCTTTTTCTAACTCGTGCTTAAGCGTAACCGATTTTGAGCTGGCCTATAGTCGAGAGTGCCTTCATGTGACGTTTCTTTACTCGTGAGCTAAGTGAAGCAAATAGATGGTTGCTAAAATAAGGAGCAGGATAAGTTTATTCGTAGTAAGGTTGAATTGTCTGTCAATTAAGGAAAGTAAGACAACCATGTTAATAGGTTACATGGGCATAACAAGACTGATGATCCATAAGCAACACGTTGAGAAGGACCAGCTGAAGAATAGAGAAGATTTTGAGAATAAGAGGGCTAAGACATCAGGGAATGAATCTGGGAAGCAAAAGAGTAATGCAAACCGTTCTTCTTTCCAACATAAGCAGAAACGACCTACTTCATCATCTGCTAGTGCACCTGCACCAAGGAACAAATGTGAGTACAATAGTCAGAATTCTCAGAACTTCAGAGCTAGGCATGTGCATTCGTAATGTAGTAAGGAACAAAGGGGTACTAAGACTCTTGCATGTGCTAAGTATGGTAGGAGCCACTTAGGGGTGTGTCGTGATGGCTCCACCAGTTGTTTCTAGTGTGGCTAGAATGGTCATTTTATGAGAGAGTGTCCTAAGAGCAGGCAGGGTAATGGTAATGGAGGTAATAGATCTCAGTCTTCTTCAGTTGCCCCACCAGACAGAGCTGCATCTAGAAGAGATATTTCAGGGGCAGGCGGATGCCAGATGTTGTCACTGGTATGATCCAAGTCTTCAATTTTGATGTTCTTCCTGAGAAACCTCTTGAGCCTTCAGTGTTTCTACACCTAATGATGAGTTTAGTTTAGCAGAAAGAGTCTATTGTGATTGTTCTATTTTCGTCAATCACAAGAGTACCATGGTTGATTTAGTTGAGTTAGACATGGTAGATTTTGATGTCATTCTAAGTATGGACTGGCTTCATGCCTGTTATATATCAATAGATTGTAGAACTTGAGTAGTCAAGTTCTAGTTTCCAATGAACCAGTTACAGAGTTGAACAACAGTTCAGCAGTGCCTAAGGGTCATTTTAATTTGTATCTTAAGGCGAGAAGGTTAGTTTCCAAGGGATGTGTATATCACTTAGTTCGAGTTAATGACTCTAGTGATGAGATACCTCATATTCAGTCAGTTTCAGTAGTAAGAGAGTTTCCAGAAGTCTTTCATGATGATCTTCCCAGAGTTCCTCCTGAGAGAGAAATAGACTTGGGTATAGACATTCTTCCAGATACTTGTCCTATCTCTATTATGGCATTTAGAATGGCACCAGCAGAGTTGAAAGAGCTTAAAGAACAGTTGAAAGATCTCCTTGATAAGGGTTTCATTCGACCAAGTGTCTCACCTTGGGGCGCACCGGTATTATTTGTGAGAAAGAAAGATGGTTCCCTTAGGATGTGTATAGATTACCACCAATTGAACAAGATTACCATCAAGAATAAGCATCCTCTTCCGAGAATTAATGATATTTTCGATCAACTTCAAGGTGCTTCTTGTTTTTCAAAAATAAACCTCAGATCTAGCTACCACCAGTTGAAAGTAAGGGAATGAGATATTCCCAAGACAACATTCAGGACCCGTTATGGTCCCTATGAGTTTCTAGTCATGTCGTTCGATTTGACCAATACACCTATAGTGTTCATGGACCTTATGAATAGAGTTTTCAAATCTTATTTAGATATGTTGGTTATCGTCTTCATTGATGAAATACTAATCTATTCAAGGAATGAAGAAGATCATGCTAATCATCTCAGAATAGTTCTTCAAACTTTATAAGACAGATAGTTGTATGCCAAGTTCTCCAAGTATGAGTTTTTTCTTGAGTATGTGGCATTCTTAGGCCACATTATGTCTAGAGAAGGAATTAAAGTTGATACTCAGAAAATTGAGGCAATATAGAATTGGCTTAAACCCACATCTCCAACTAATATTTGGAGTTTATTGGGTTTGGCTGGCTATTATAGAAGGTTCGTAGAGGGGTTCTCATCTATTTCATCCCCTTTGACTAAGTTGACTCAGAAAATAGTGAAGTTTCAATGGTCTGAAGCTTGTGAGAAAAGCTTTCAGGAATTGAAAAAAAGGTTGACTACTGCCTAGTGTTGACCTTACCAGAAGGTACTCAAGGTTTTGTTGTGTATTGTGATATATCTAGAGTTGGTTTGGGTTGCATATTAATGTAGAATTGCAAGATTATAGCTTATGCCTCCAGAAAGTTGAAAATCCATGAGAAGAATTACCCAACCCATGACGTAGAGTTGGTTGCCGTAGTATTTACTTTGAAAATGTGGCGCCATTATCTTTATGGTGTTCATGTGGATGTGTTCACCAATCACAATAGTCTTCAGTATGTGTTTAGTCAGAATGAGCTTAATCACAGGCAGAGGGGGTTGTTAGAATTACTCAAAGATTATGACATGAGTATTTTTTATCACCCATGTAAGGCTAGTGTTGTTGCTGATGCCTTGAATAGGTTGTCTATGGATAGTACCGCCCATTTGGAGGAAGGTAAGAAAGAGTTAGCAAAAGAGGTGCATACACTTGAAAGACTAGGAGTTTGACTAATGGATTACATAGAAGGAGTAGTAGTGGTGATGAACGGGTCTGAATCATCATTAGTGTCAGAAGTAAAAGAAAATCAAGACCAAGATCCTTTATTGCTTGAATTAAAGGCAAGTGTTTATAAGCAAAAAGTGATGGTTTTTTAATAAGAGGGAGATGGTGTTTTGAGGTATCAAGGTAGATTGTGTGATTAATTTCAAGGGTAATTGGGATGATCACCTATCTCTTATTGAGTTGCTTATAATAATAGCTACCATGCTAGCATCCAAATGGCTCCATATGAGGCTTTTTATGAGAGAAGATGCAGATCTCCTATTGGATGATTTGAAGTTGGTGAAGCAGGGTTGATAGGACCACACTTAGTTCATCAAGCTATGGAGAAAGTGAAAGTTATACAAAAGAGATTGAAAACAGCATAGAGTCGTCAGAAAATCCTACACTGATGGTAGGATGAGGGAGTTAGAGTTTGAAGTAGATGATTGATTTTACTTGAAAGTTTCACCCATGAAGGGTGTTATGAGATTTGGTAAGAAGGGGAAGCTTATTCCCCGGTATATTGTCCTTACAGAATATCCAAAAGGATTTGCAATGTAGCTTATGAGTTAGAGCTACCACAAGAATTAGCAGCAGTCCATCCGGTGTTCCACATCTCCATGTTGGAAAAGTGTATGGGCGATCCTTCTAACTTAAGATATTGGGATCAAGGATAGCTTGTCTTGTGAGGAGATCCTATTCAGATTCTAGATCTCCAAGTTCGCAAGTTGAGAACAAAAGAGGTAGCATCAGTCAAAATCCTTTGGAGGAATTAATTTAATGAGGAAGCTACTTGGGGAGCTGAGGAAGATATGAAGAAGAGATATCCACATCTCTTCGAATCCGGAGATGTTCCAAATTAAGGTACTAATCTTTTTCTTGGCTTTTATTTACAAGATTATCATGTTGTAATTGCATTGCTTGTTAGGTGTTTGAGCTGAATGTTAATGTTACACCTTTAGCCTACTAAGAGTAATCTCATTCGAGGACGAATGTTCCCAAGGGGGAGATATTGTAACATCTCACAAATTGAAAGAACTAGAAAGAGATGAATTAGAAAGACTGATTTTTGGAAATAATAACAATCTGGAAAATTGGTTAAGTTAGGTTAAGTTTGAGTTTTTTGGTCAACTTCAAATGACCATAACTCCTAGCTCAGGATGAGTTAGGTGCTTTTTCAGATATTTTAGGAAAGATCTTGGAATAATCTTTCCAACACCGCCGAGACTGCTCGATTACGAGTTTGTATGAGTTTGTTATGCCCATTGGAAGTTGAGCTATTCAAATAAGGAAAGTCCAATCCAGATTTTAGAAGGGAATTATGGTCTTTTCACCACCCAATTAATTGATTGCATTTTTGGTAATTAAGTTGGGGTCTAAACTGATAGGATTCAGTTTACACTTTTGAGAAACAAGTTAAGGTTTTGAGAGATGAGAAAAGAAGAGGAGAAGGAGCAACGAATCATCAAGTTCTTGAAGCTAGGCTCGTGGATTTCGTCAAGGGGTGATACCTATGTGGTATGTGAGTCTTTCATAGCGTTGGGTTCATTCACCCTTGCGTCAATAACGTTTGTTTCAGCGAAGTTCGTTCTAGAAGTTGAAAGTTGATGAATCTTGAATGGTGTTCTTGAATTTGTTTTTAGTTCTTGAATTGGGATGAATTGAGAAGTTTGTGAGATCTTTACGTCGATTTTTAGAGATGTTTTGAGTTAGGTTCATGGGTACATATGTTGGGTATCTGAATCTAAAGAAAAATTGAGGAGAATAGTCGAGTTTAGGTGAATTAGGACTGGAAAACGAAAGAAGGAAAAAGTCGGGCAAATCTGGTGCCCTTGTCCGCGTCGTGAGCCTGTCCCATAATTTCACAAAAAGTCTCTACGCATCGCGGAGCTGTCACGGACCGTTCTGCCTCAAAAATTATTTTCGAGACCAAAAATTTGAATACACCTCCACGTCGCGGACTAGTTTTCAGGCAGTGATTTCTTGATCATTTCTCATGTTTAGCCATCTAAAATCATTCTTAAACATCATGAGATCTTTCCTATCAAAAATCACAATCCTTGAATCCATAATTCAATTCAAGGAAAGTTAAGAGTCAAGTCAAGAGAAGTTAAGAGTCAAGTCAAGAGAAGTCAAGAGTCAAGTTAAGAGAAGTTTATAAAGTTTTCCAAAAGTCTTTTACAAATGTTTTAACTTTGTTTTAAGACTTGAGTTTTGACTTGAGTTAAAAGTAAAGATTGAAGTTCATTTCTGCAAAAGAGTATATCGGGACTATGTATTCCCAAAGAGTAAATGTTTTCACATTTAAAGAAGAAAGGAGACCTTGATTTCCAAAAGAGCTTTTGAGCTAGTTTTCAGTAAAGAGTAAGAGTAAAGTTCATTCTTCAAAGATTATAGGGGAACTAAATATTCCCAAGAGTTAAAATATTTTCACATTTGAGCAAAAAGGAAACTGAGATTTCCAAGAGAGCTTTTAAGCTAAGTTTTTGAATAATTATCTCAAACCAAAGAAAGAGTATTGTTTTTATAAACATGTGAGCTAAGTATATTTTGGGAGTAGTATTGAGCACCGATATGGGGACGAGTATTAGTTCAGATAACTCACATCTCCATAAACCATGTAGCCATCATGGGTAGTAAAGGATCATACTTTTTAGATGACTCCTTAAGATGCTTTTAGAATAGAGTAGTGGATCCCACTTAGTTAAGGCATTCTATATGACGGCAAAGTATAGGACAGTTCTAGTAGCGTGGGCAAGACGTTGTATCACCATTGAGGCTCATAGTGGTGGTTGTCGGTTAGAGAAACTCCCACATAAACTATATTACTTTGATATATGAGTAAAGTTGTGTTTGTTATTGCATATCTTAAACAAATTGAGTTGTTATTTACCGTTCTAAATGCTTTGTATAAATTGCACTATTATTGTTGTTTTACACTGCATATTGAGTTAAGTTATTCATGGGTTGAGTAAAGCCAAGGTAAGTTTTCCTTTCATATCCTTCTCAAGCTTAAGTTGTGTTTAGCATTTCAACTCGCATACTCATACATTCAATGTACTGATGTCAATTGGCCTGCATCGTCTTATGATGTAGACACAGGTAACCAGGATTAGCATTCTGCTCCTCGTTAATCAGGTTGAGCACTCGGAGTTAGTTGGTTAGCCTCTTTGCTTTCCGAAGGGTCCTTTTCATAATTGTTTAAGATTTTTAGTTGTTAGGATGATCGGGGGTCCTGTCCCGACATCCCTCTTTGTTTTAGAGGCTTCATAAATAGTTAGTAGTTCAGTTGTCTTCACTTTATCATTTCATATGTTAAGACTTGAGTTGCCATTTTGGCCAAGTTGAATGTTGACTTTTAAACATTCTAAGTTATTTTATTTAACAGTTGAGTAGAGATGCATGATATCCTTGTATTTATGCTTTTAAGTCTTCCACTGAGTAAGTAAGCTAGGCCAAGGATTCTCTTTGGGCCAACAATGGTTCTGGAATGCCAGCCACGTCCGGGGTGTAGGCTCGGGGCGTGACAATTTATCTGTCCACATTATATGATAGATTCGAATTTAAGATCCTCGTAACCACTTATAGCATTAAGTGCTACTTCATATCAAAGATATTGTCTACAGTCATTTGACTCGATTCCAATATGACATAACTTATCGAGATCTTTTCATTTTTCATCATTTTCAGGTACCTGAACCTTTGTCAAGGTTTTATGAAGTGTCATGTCATAGTGCTCTTTCAAAGCACTTACCTCATTATAATGACCATTTTGATAATTTGCTCATCTCCTTCTTCAAGGAGTTTTACGTTTAGAATCAATTGGTCTATCACGCTTCTGGCGTACCATAGACTATGTCCTTCAAGGACTATTTATTGGAGCATTTGCAGCTTAATTAAAAATTGGGTCAGCAAATACATCTGGTAAATTATTTGCAATATTTTGCAAATGAATTATCTCTTGAACTTCAAGTTCACATTTTTGAACGAGGATCTAGCTAATTCACCCCACACATAATCTCAGCTGCTAAACATATCTCCCCCTATGTTAGGAAATCTAACATTTATCCCCAACCTCATTTGGGGATCCATCTTTGTGCGTGGTGGAGCAATAAAATCATAGGTGCACACATCAAATTTTTAGATGGAAATTAATTGGTTCCTAACCCTGAACTAATTGTGATGGGAGAACCTTGTTGGCTTGATGTAATACATGTTAAATAAACTCATCTCATACCAAATTTTATTTGAGAGATTTATTCTCATAATCAATGGTCTAGCTATAATTGGAGGCAAACAATTTCTGCTAAACCAACCAGTATTACAACATAATTTTATTGTTTGGAACTGTGTTCTTAATTTAACAATTTGAGCAAACAACCTTACAAAAACCAATTTGTAAGTTGATACAAATGCACACGTGACCATACCATAGATGCATCTATTAAATCATAATAGTAAGCGGTCCATATGGCAGGTGAACGAGCCCATATTCACTTTTTATATGTTCCAAATAATTTTAGGGATACATTCCCAACTTAGCTGGTACAATGATCATTTTATCATGAGAACAAGCAACACAGGAGAATTCATGAAGAATCTTTTATTTCTTCAAACATATAGCCACGTGAATTCTCAATTTTATTTTGCATCACATTTGAACTGGAATGGCCAATTGATTATGCCAATTGATATTTATTCTAGTAAACTTCTAGTTTACTTTCGCATGTGATTCCTTCATCATGCCCATATTTTTATTCAACAAACAAGAAAAAGGAGGGTAACCTTTTATGTAAATATACATAACCCACTTTGATTGCAGTAATCAAAAGATATTTAATCTCTCAATAATTTACCGTCTCAATATAATATTTTTTTTCAATTCTTCCAAAACTTAAAAAGTTTCTTTTGAGACTTACCACAACCTCAGTATTATGAACTATTTTCACTTTTCGAATAATAACAAATTAGTCCTCCTGAAACTCTTAATTAATTTTGTGTATTGCCACAAATTTCACAACACCATTCTTATGGTGACCATCTCCTTCAAGGAGAAAATTATTATTATTGTCATGGTTAAAATTATTACATGCAAGACTTATTTCTTGACAACCAATGATAAATTTGTGTTGCCACACAACAACATTTATTTTGGTCATGACCACAACCTTTATAGAAAAGAATTATTTCTTTCTTTTATCCTTCAATAGTACATAACAAAATATACCACAATATTTGTGTAGACTCAAAGTATATGACCAAAATGACCATTTATGTTAAACTATGATTTTTCAATCTCTCAAACCTCCCGTAGAAGTGAGATGTGAAATTTATCCAACCATACATAAACATATCCTTAACCATTCGAATACAAGTCACGTTTCCTTCAAGAAATGGACCATAACCATTTGTACATGCTCCATAAGTTTTTATTAGTCATACTTTGACATTATCAGATTTATTTGACCCACCTCAACATCACTTTAAAAGTACTAAATGTACTACCACTTTGTATTTCTTTATATTGATGGAGGATTTACAAAACTTTCAAATTTGGTTGCGCCAACCCAATGTGCCAAATAACCTTTCATACCACTTTGATGGCCAAAAATTGCCTTCACATTTGAAGGAATCTTAAGAATGTTCTTCCTTTTAATTACCACAATGATGACCATCAACATTTTACCACACTCATATTCATACATTTAACCACTTGTCATTTTCACACATTATGTCCTGTTATCACATTCACATAAGAGAATGGAGCAAATCAATTGAGTGAATTTCATAACTTTTATCAAGAGCATATCAATTTGCTCAGTCACCGTTATATCGCCAAATAGTGCATTGAGACTCAAATTCAATATCTTACCAATGTAAGGATGTTTTAGGCCACAATTTGATGGGACTCAAACCCAATACCTTATCATGGTGCACTGAGACTCTAACTCAATGTCTTAACCTTTTGGTGCGATGAAACTTGAATCTATCATATTATCCTCAACTAATGATATAATAGGCAAACCAATTTTATATACTAATAAATCATAATTAAAGTAACAAAAGAAAATCAATGGTATAATAGGCCCACCTTCATAAGTTAATATTTTACTTCTCCCGTTGCTTATGAGACGCACCAACAAATCAACAATTTGGGCATAATGCCCTTGATTAAAGGGAGTAAATCAAATAAGCAAGTGGAGATAAATATTAATCACAACATTAATAAAATGAACCAAAAACTCAAAAGTGAAAAAATTAGAGTCTCATTAGTTAAATTTTCAATCTTTCGTGGACTATGAGATATAGATCACTTATATCCTCCGTTACATTTTAGGATAAAAATGCCCCTGCCATTATTTTAAGAGACCACAATTACCCTTAAGACTTAACATAAGTGATTTGGCAAGCCACGTGGCACTACTTCCGCCACATAGGCTTGTCAACTAGGATATCCACTAAAAAATTTGACTCAACTAATAATTCAACTCTAACCCATTTTTGCTAGACCCAGCCAACTAAAATTAGGAGGGAAACATCTTTTCTTTCTCTGTTTCTTCTACTCACACTCTTTCTGCTCATTGAATATCTCTTCTTCAATTCAATCACCCATGAACAATTCTCATCAAATCTACACTTCATTTCACTTAACGACTCCTTCACTATCTCCACAGGAAAATTAAGAATTGAAGCAAGTACAAAAAAAAAAAGTACAAAGATGTCATAACTGTAAATGGTAAAAGAAAAGAGGCAACAACATAACCACAATTTAACAGAATGACCAACCTCTTCTTTAAGGCTTTATTGTTTCCTCATTTATATTTGATTATACTGTTTATTCAGATCACTTTCCTCATCATTGGAATGGAGCTGAACAAGGCTTCTCAAATAAACATAACTATTGAAGTGTAGAAACCCTCGTAACGCCCCAATTTCAGTATCAACAATCTTTATAGAGTCCTCATTAATACTATTCCAACGGAATCGCTTATTATCTGGTTCCACAAGAATTTCCTTTCTATCCTTTGAAAATTCAAGTGGGACCATAGTATGGACAATTTGCTTATCTGGTTCTTCCAGTGATGCAACCATAGTCCACGAGTCCTTAACTCAGTATTCAATGAGCAGAAAGAGCGTGAGTAGAAGAAACAGAGAAATAACAAAGATGTTTTCCTCCTAATTTTAGTGGGCTGGGTCTACCAAAATGGGTTAGGGTTGAATTATTAATTGGGTCAAAATTTTTAGTGGATATACTAGTTGGCAAGCCTATGTGGCTGAAGCTAAATCACTTCTGTTAAGTCTTAACGGTAATTGTGGTCTCTTAGGATAACGGCAAAAACATTTTTTATCCTAAAATGTAACGGAGGGTATAAGTGATCTATATCTCATAGTTCAGAAGTAATTTTGACCTTTTTCTGTAATTACTATTATCCCTAGTTTAAATGACTTATAAATATGATAGCCTTTTTTTAACGACTGCATTATTTTAGTGGGCTGGGTCTACCAAAATGGGTTAGGGTTGAATTATTAATTGGGTCAAATTTTTTAGTGGATATACTAGTTGGCAAGCCTATGTGGCTGAAGCCAAATCACTTCTGTTAAGTCTTAACGGTAATTGTGGTCTCTTAGGATAACGGCAAAGGCATTTTTTATCCTAAAATGTAACGGAGGGTATAAGTGATCTATATCTCATAGTTCAGAAGTAATTTTGACCTTTTTCTGTAATTACTATTATCCCTAGTTTAAATGACTTATAAATATGATAGCCTTTTTTTAACGACTGCATTATTTCAATAAGAAAGAATTTTTAAAAGACATACTGAAGAAACGAAAACAATTTAAATAGTTTAGCGTCCTGCTTTTGGCCTTCTTAAAGTGAAAATGGAAATGTTTAGATAAGTAATAAAAAAGAGCAAATAGCTTAACTAAGTAGATAATCTATCAATAATGTGATAGTTTATTACCTGGTGTGATGAAAGATTACATGTTCATCTATCTCAGTTGGTTCGAGATTTGTGCTGATAACGTGTTGTAAAACTAAAACAAAAATAAGACAAGAAATATAGAAGATGATAATAGAAATAGGAAGACAAGAGATGAGAGTTTTTCTTATTCTTCCAAATATTCAAGTATTTACAATATGAACCCTTGTGTCTCTATTTATAGTGTAACATAAAGGCATACAAAAAGTTAGTCATAAACATGAAATTAACATAAATATAATGGAGGAGGTTATGGAAGTGAAATGCTACAAGAATAATGGTTATAAAGGTGGAGATTATGGAGGTTATGATTATTTTCATAATGAGGAAAGTAATGTAGCAACTTCTTAGTGTAGTGGACATCCACACTATATTATTTTATAAGAGTTATCTCTATATATCAAATCTAATTGATAGTGTTAATCTTAAGTATGAAGTTGATTATATTGACTTTGTCTCAACAACTACAAAGTCACATCCAAAGAAGAAGGAAAAAAGTTATATTGTAAAAAAAAAATTATGCATAAATAGAAATAGAAAACAAATAAATTGTTCGGAAAAGGGTCAAAATTGCTCCTGAACTATGCGAAATTGACCACTTATACCCTCCATTACATTTTGGGATCAAAAATACCCCCGCAGTTATCCCAGGAGACCACAAATACCCTCAAGAGTTAACACCCCAATTTTTTAGTGACGTGGCAAGCCACATGGGACTAATCCCTCCACCTAAGCATTGCCAACTAAGATTCACTACAAAAGAACTTGACTTTTAGTGGCGACAAAGTCGCCACAAAATCCCAAAATATTGCCACTAAAGGTTATGAGTGATTTTTAGTGGCGACTAAGGCCCCAACAACCATTTGCTAGTAAAACCTATTTTTTCAACAAAAAAATATGATAATTAATTTTCGATTGCGACCTAATTTTCTAAAATAAACAACTTGCAATATCCATATTAAAAACATCCAATATTATTACGAAAAATAATCAAAATTACTTCTCGATTCAAATCTCCTACTATATATATATATATATATATATATAATGCATCATTGTAGATTTTATACATTTACATATGTCTTCAAACTCCTACTTAATCGATATCATATTTGGTTTTTAAAAAACAATGAAGAAAAAACACAAAATTAGAATTTAATGTTAAAAACTTTTAGTGACGATTTTCTGGGCTTTTGTGGCGACTGTTGTTGCCGCTAAAGGTCTAGTTCTTTTTGTAGTGAATCCTAGTTGGCAACGCTTAGGTGGAAGGATTAGTCCCACGTGGCTTGCCACGTCAACAAAAATTTGGGGTGTTAACTCTTGAGGGTATTTTTGGTCTCTTAGGGTAACAGCAGGGGCATTTTTTATCCAAAAATGTAACGAAGGTATAAATGGTCTATTTCATATAGTTCGGGGGCAATTTTGACCCTTTTCCGTAAATTGTTTTACATTTTTCATAATAAGAGTTCCCTAATTGTCTTTATCTACATATACAATATTTAGATTTTGAAGTAATTATCTTTATGCAAATATTTCATTAACGTATTCATTTATATAAAATTTTATAAAGGGACTTCTTTTAAAACTAATAAACATAAACAAAATTAATTAATAAGCATAAACAAATATCAACTGTTAATAAATAGCTAAAAGCGTATGATTTTTTTTTAGTAATTTGTACATTTAGTTCGTGATTTATATTTTTTG
This sequence comes from Solanum stenotomum, assembly GCF_019186545.1. Classification (NCBI taxonomy): domain Eukaryota; kingdom Viridiplantae; phylum Streptophyta; class Magnoliopsida; order Solanales; family Solanaceae; genus Solanum; species Solanum stenotomum. The sequence goes on along the minus strand of NW_026022825.1, from coordinate 16,378 downwards.
ATTCAGTTAAAAGATCAACTGATAAAATAAAGTATTTAAATACTTATGATAATATGTTTAAAGGTGAGGTATGTATCGAATAAAAATCTTAAAACATATTTTAATTTGACGTAATTATTTAAAATAATCATAATTATTTATTTCATGATTTATTGATTATAGGACTGTGTAGTAATGTATAGATAATGGGGAGGTATAAACTATTTTTTTTTCTTTTCATTAACGTATTCATTTATATAAAATTTACAAAGAGACTTCTTTTAAAACTAATAAGAATAAACACATTTTAATTTAATAAGCATAAACAAAAGATTTATGCAATTTATGTACTATAAAATTTATAAATCTTCGCGTAAATAAAAACTCAAATTATACTAAATAGCTATCCATCACTATGACTAAAGAATTGTGGAAATATAAATTTTAATAAAATACTAAAAAGTATAATTAATACAGAAAAATAAAATAACTGTAGAAGAAACTTTAAAATATGATAAAAAAAACTGTAAAGAAAAAATAAATAAAATAAATTTCATGATCTATTCCGATGTAATTAACATTTTGATTTTTGTTATTCATGTTTTAAATAGTTCATGTTTATTTAAAAAGTTAGTTACCTATATTTAGGAAAATACTACTATTCATCCATAACTCAAAATTAAATGATAATATTTAAATAAATTTTAAAGTGATTCCACTAATGGTAAAATATTTAACCGCCACTATACCTATTTATCTTTTTAATTTTTTTATAAATACAATATTTTTTTAAAATAATATTGTTATGTTAATAAGTTCCTAATTGTTTGACTTTATGCAACTGAAATTAATAAGTTTTTGGTTTGCTTTATTTGAGGAAATTGAGAACGTGTGCATTTTTTGCATTTTTGTTGATAAGAGTTAGAATTATTTAGTTTTTATTTATTAAAAATGGAACCATTTTGATTTTCTTTTTTCTTTCGTACTTTTTCAATTCATTATTTTTTAAAATTTTGTTATTTGAATTATTTTCATATTTCATGATTTTTTATTGATTTTAGGATTGTGTAGAATGGATGAGTAATGGGGAGTTATAGAACTATTTTTCTATTAACGTATTCATTTATATAAAATTTACAAAAGGACTTCTTTTAAAACTAATAAGCATAAACAAATACTAATTTAATAAGCATAAGCACATATCGGTCAATATAATTAGTTATTTTAGCCACATATTTTTAATTAGTTTATTAATTTATTAATATTTTTTTGTTTCTTTCTGATTTTATCTTCCTTCTTTTTTATTTTTTGTTTAAAATTCAAAAAATATACTTATCCTTCACATAGATTTTTATATTTAAAATAATTTTAATTTTTAGTAAAAAAAAATTATAAATTAGTTTTCCTTTTCTTACCTTATCTTTTTTTAAAAAAAATTATTCTTACCCTTTTTAATAGATTGAGATTTGAATCAATACGTAACTGTATATGAGTGATTTTCTTGTATTATCCCATCATACTTTATCTATAGAATGACGTGATTATATTTAAATTAAATTCAAAATTTAAAGGTACAAAACAAATTGATGGTCTTTTGTCTATATTAAGTCTTTCGTTTCAATATATATTAATTTTATTTATTTATCTATTCAATAAGCAAATATGGCGAATTTCAAAAAATCAAAAAGAATAACTAATGAGAACAATATCACTTATCAACTTAGTATTTCGTTTATAAAAAAATATATCAACACAAAATTAAAATATATAGAGTACATAAATTTTACAATTCAACATTACTGCAAAACAAAGAAGAAATAGTTAGAAAAAATTCTTACAAAAAAAATAATAATAATAAATCGAAATGTGAATATATTATTTAGGAAAAATCACTATACAAAGTAAGAAATATATTATTTTTTGAAGTAGATATACGAAAAAGAGATAATTTTATTTATTTATTTTAAGGAAAAATTACCTATATACACACCCTTTTTTTCCATAATTCCCATTATTCCCTACCATTTCTAAAATTTTCTAAAATCCCTTATTTTGAGCCCAAAGCCAAAATTTCGGATACATAATTTCACTTCTCAAATCCATGCTTATCACTTCCTTATTTCACTCCACAAACTCTCTCATTTTTTATTCCCATAAATCCCTAACCAAACTCGTTGATTTTCATGGCCTAATTATGCGCCTTAAATTGGGCCAAATAACAACTTTGGTGGTATCCTTTAGGCATGGCCAAGCAAGTGCTCCAAAAGCAAGACAAAACTTTCTCTATCAGTTCAATTTCTAATACGGTCCAAATGGACAACTCTTCACATGTTCTATGTTTCTTGGTGTCACGACCCGATTTATCAAGTCATGATGGCACCTACTATAACCCACCAGTAGGTAAGCCAACCCGTAACCCGGAACAACAAGTAATGGGTCTGAGGGTAGAAATCAAACAAGAGTAGGCAAATAACAATATAAACAGGCGGACGCAAACCAAAAACTTATATACAAATAAAGATCCCTCCCAGAACCTGGAAGTCACTAGTACAGAGCTACTACAAAATGAGTACAAGTCCCAAAACTGGACAACAGAGACTGGACTGTCTCGAAGGGAAGAAGACAAGTCTATATATACAGATGGAGACCGAAATAGTACAGAACGCCGTGTGCTCACCCCCGTCTCCAGATAAGTCTACTCCAAGCTCGATCAACGCTGGCTACTAGTGCTCGGACCTGCATCACAAAATAGATGCAGAGCGTAGCATGAGTACCAAAACAACAGGTACCCAGTAGGCATCATCGGCCGACTGAGCAAGATAAGCAAAAGTAAACTGAAATGCAAATAAAGGGTCACATCAAGTGCAAAGAGTAGTAAATGGGGGGTATGTACACGAGCGTACAGGCAACAAAGACAAGCAATCTAACTAACTCCGCCGGGCTCCCATAAACCCGACGGGTACGCTCGTGCACAATAAAAGAAACCACCTGCACGGACCCCCATAAGCCCGGCAGATGGACTGACAGTTGAAGTAAAATAATGGAGCTAGAAGGTCTATCACAATATTACCAATTTCCGGACTTGTAACTGAACCATTCCCAATCATATTCCAAGATCTCATTACGTCCCGGACTTTAACCGGAATCTCTCCAACCTCCAAAACCTCAACCTGCAGATGAGAGTAATCAAGACTAAACTGAAGCTTTAGTGAGGAATTGGGAATACACCACGTGCAAGCTGGACCACGGACTCGAACCGGGTACTATAGCTAATGAGTCAACCTATATGGGCTGGACCACGGACTCGAACCGGGTGCTGTAGCCAAAGGTCGGGCACGGGTGGGCTGGACCACGGACTCGAACCGGGTGCTGTAGCCAAAATCAGATCACAGGTAAGCTGGACCACGGACTCGAACCGGGTACTGTAGCTAAGCCTGGACATAAATGAGCTGGACCACGGACTCTAACCGGGTACTGTAGCTGAAATCAGATCACAGGTAAGCTGGACCACGGACTCGAACCGGGTACTGTAGCTAAGCCTGGACATAAATGAGCTGGACCACGGACTCTAACCGGGTACTGTAGCTGAAACCAGATCACAGGTAAGCTGGACCACGGACTCGAACCGGGTACTGTAGCTAAGCCTGGACATAAATGAGCTGGACCACGGACTCTAACCGGGTACTGTAGCTGAAACCAGATCACAGGTAAGCTGGACCACGGACTCGAACCGGGTACTGTAGCTAAGCCTGGACATAAATGAGCTGGACCACGGACTCTAACCGGGTACTGTAGCTGAAACCAGATCACAGGTAAGCTGGACCACGGACTCGAACCGGGTACTGTAGCTAAGCCTGGACATAAATGAGCTGGACCACGGACTCTAACCGGGTACTGTAGCTGAAACCAGATCACAGGTAAGCTGGACCACGGACTCGAACCGGGTACTGTAGCTAAGCCTGGACATAAATGAGCTGGACCACGGACTCTAACCGGGTACTGTAGCTGAAACCAGATCACAGGTAAGCTGGACCACGGACTCGAACCGGGTACTGTAGCTAAGCCTGGACATAAATGAGCTGGACCACGGACTCTAACCGGGTACTGTAGCTGAAACCAGATCACAGGTAAGCTGGACCACGGACTCGAACCGGGTACTGTAGCTAAACCTGGAATAAGTAAGCTGGACCACGGACTCTAACCGGGTACTGTAGCTAAGAATCAATATCCAACCATCCGTCGCGGGAAATATCACCAAACCGATTACCATAAATAATCCTTTTAGTCCGACCCTCATATACCCCAAATCGCCGAGGAAGTATCCAATAATGAGTAAGCTAGACCACGGACTTTAACCGGGTATTTGTAGCCGATATAAAAGCAGGGCATTATGGATACAAGGTCATAAGCTGAGTTACCGACTATCAGACTCAAGTCTGCTATATCAGTCTACAAGGAGCTAACCGTCCGAAACGACGTCGGAAAAAGTTCTACTGCCCAACGACATCCGAAATCTCGCAAGTCTATGGCAACACTAGTCTAAGCCTAGACTAAGGCCAAACATACTTCAAATCAATATTATCATATACACCACCAGATATGGATATTCAATAATATCAAGAGACATGCTGTCATAATCCAACACTTTCCCGAAATAAGGTCTAAGGCAGGAATTATAGAAATTTAGCATGCTCGACACCCGAACCCCTCCATACTCAAGCAAATCAATAAACAATTGCCTAAACATGCTCAATCTCACGAGAGAAAACCATAGCCTACCTGAAAGCCGATCACGCGTGCTCCAACTCACGGTACCGGATCTTTTCCTCTCCGAACGGTCTCCAAATGCTTCCCCACTAACAAAAGGTTAATCACCTCGTCATTACGAATATATTGACACTAAAATTATATTTTTCGGAGACGGACCCAAAATCGGGTCTAAAACGGGATTGTGGGGCCCACACTTAGAATCTCAAAATCGAATCCGTGGAAACGTCCCAACTACCTTACTAAACTAATATCCCAAAATTTTAGCACAAACAGATGCCTACAACACCGCAAATCAGCCACAATAATTAAAAAGGGCAGCCCCTTGATCACCAATTTTCGGAAAAACGAGACCCTTTCAACCCAAACAGATTATACCACGACGATCCTTGCGAAAAACTCTACAAGTTAGCCCCAAGAATGACTTAAAACGGACTTACGAAGATCAAGATCTCACATTTCAAAATTCAATAACAAAACCATCCGGAAATCACACTGGCAGTGGCTAAAATTGATTTCTTACCTCAAACGAAGCCTCCCCTCGCGTTTCCGAGATCACCGCTAGATTCCCCTCGAAATTCTCTTGAAGTTTGCCTTTTGAATCACTTAATTTGGACTCAAACTGAAGGATTAATCTCAAGTTGAAGTTGGATGAAAAATATAGACAAAATTCGTTTTTAAAATCTGGAAATTTCCAGATTTCACTCCTCTGCCACGGCCACGTGTCGTCACGTGGCTCTGCCACGTCACCGCCGCGTCAAAAATTCTACATCCCTTCAAACTTAAATTTCGATGTTTCGGACTCGTTCGGAGTCGGTAAAATACAAACCTTATATGGAATCTGATTGGAAACGATATTTCGGACTCAACGGTGAAGGCGGAATTTCCATTTGGAGCTCGGTTCGACGAAAAGTGGGTCCCACACCCAGTATTATTTGAACCAGATTCCACAATTGCAATCTAAAGTCTCGAGAAGTGAACAAAGGGTCGTTCTAGACCAAAATCAATATTCCGAAGCTAACCTAGCTGTCAGAATTTTCATCTGAGAACGTCTTCCAAGAAGGTTGACCAAAGTCAACTTTTCAAGTCATTACACTTGGCTTCCCACTTCAATATAAATGGTGTTGTTACCTAAACACTACATAATGTATCATTTACATTTACCTTCAATACATTTTAAATTTTAAAAGGATATAGATAGTAATAAATTATTTTTTAGTTGTGTATCAAGATTACCCAATAATAATCTTGGTATATAAACCATAATGTACTATAACTGATACATATTAATGACTAATGTGTATCACATGTATCTGATACACATTAGTGAACATGATACATTTATACAAATTACTGCTAAATGCTCATGAAGAATCTGAGATTAAAGAAGTCAAAGTCGAAGAAGGATGTATCTTCGACTTCTAAATGGATTGTGGAAAAAACGTACAAAAAAGAGAGAGAAAAAGAATGGATCTGGATTATCACGCCTATCATTACCAAAAGTATGTATCCAATTAATATTGATGAATATTCAACTAGTGGGTTTCATGTTCAATACTTATGTACTTGATACATGAGTAATGCCTAATGTATCATTTATAATATATCAAGTTCTATAATGTATCTTTAATATTTTTTAAATTTAGATAGTAATATATCATTTTTTTTTGTTGTATATCAAGATTACCAATAATAATCGTGATATATAAACTATAATGTACTATAACTGATAAGACTAATGTGTATCACACGTATCAGATACACATTAATGACCATGATACATTTATACAAATTACTGCTAAATACTCATTATTCATAAAGAATTTGAAATTAGAGAAGTCAAAGTCGAAGAAGGATGTATCTTCGACCTCTAAATCGATTGTGGAAAACACGTCCAAAAAAAAGAGAAAAAGAATGGATCTGGGTTATCACGCCTATCGTTACCAAATGTATATAACCTCAATGTATCCAATTTATTTTGTTTCGTAATTTAGCTTTTTGATACAATGACTATGTTTTATGCAATGTATCATGTTTATTGATTATACTTATATATAATCTAATGTTGTTGATACTTCGACTATTGAGTTTTATGCAATGTATCATGTTTATAGTTATTATATTGATACATAATCTACTGTTGCTAACACTTGGAAGGAACACATTACATATATGTCAAACTAGCAATGTATCAATTTGTAATCAGTATGTATCATGACTTATATATCAATGTACAAATTCAAAAATGAAAAAACAGATGGTATACATAGCAAATTCAGACAATTGCACAAATTGATACATCAAAGTCTTGTATTTCACCAACATTCTTATATGTTGTATCAATATAGAGGGGAGACATAGCCAATCCAACCTCATGTTTCTTCACCTCAACGTATAACTTTACTCTCATATCATTCCTAATAATCAGTGAAGATGAATTACCTTCTATAATGTATCGGATCTCAATTTGTTTCCTCAATTCTTCAATATTCACCTCAATTACAATGATTGAAATTAGATTCACGAATGACTAAAATTTTTGAAATTAACCACTGTCATCAATTATGCAACAATTTCGAGAGATCAAAACATGTATTGAAAGCTCAACATTTAGACATATACATGTAAGTGAATTTACTTTGTCTTGGCACCATCACTTTGTAGCTGATACTTGATACTGTCAAGCTAAAATGACTACATAATCTTTTCATTGTCACACAATTTGGTCTTTCTCCTGGTCTGAATTTTGATGGTGTCCCCTCTTCCTCCTTTTGCGTAAAGAAGGATGTGTTATTTGTAAGTTGCCCAGATGAACTATTTCTCTCCTTTTGCTCATAAATGGTATGCTTGCAGATTCTTGAGGTTTTATACTATGCACAAAAAGTCGTGTTTGATAAAGTTTTGAATCTTAGTGAAAAATTTATTCGACGAAGCAGGGAGAACGATGAACAGAGAATTAAAATTTTGAATTTTGAATTGGTGTGTTATGTTAGGATCTATGTTTCAGTGATTGACAGTAAGGGAGGAGCTGAATAGCATAAATCATGGGATTGAATAAGATTTTTTCCATTTTCTTTCCCTTTTTAAGCGCAACAGCCGCACATATATTGTATCAAAATTAATGTATCCGGATGACTGATATTTTAAGAGATTTTTGTAAAATAGAAAAGAGTAGGGATAAGATGTAATTTAGGTCTTACACTATGGGATTTATGTAAGTTATACTTATTTTAAACTGACAAATTTTAAACTATGCAACCATTAATTCAAGAAACCTTGTTAAAAAATAGATTTTATGATTTCAAACTTTATTTTATTGTTGGTGTACAGTTTGTTACAAACTAATGTTCAAGAGTAAGAGACATGAAAACATGTTGTCCCTAATGTCATTTTCTTATTATTAGTTGACAAAAACACACTAATAAAATTTACCGAAATATTTGATGGATATTTGATTTATACATGTTGAATTCAAAATTGAGAAATTAAGTTATTGTTAGTTTGATTACTCAGCACAAAAGAAATAAACAGTTATTGCATAATAGAGAAAGAACTTTATATACATTGAAACTTAATGAATTGAAAAATACTCTTACATATGATTAAACTCTGTCTTTGTTGATTTCTTATTGTCCTTGAATGCATGTTGGCAGGTTGAATTGTTCTCCTTTGCTAAATACTGAAATATTATATTGTTTCTTTGTTGAAGAGGGTAAGAATTTTATTTGATATAGTTATCAATTGTTTTGTGTGTGATTCTTTCATGTTTTATATTAAAAGTTCTAATAGCTATTTATATCTTTGATTTAATAATTAAGTATTATGTGGAAGTATTAGAGATAAGACCTAAAATATTGGAAAACAGATAATGCATGTTCATTTAAACTGCCATGGTAAATTTCAAATTCTAACTTATCTTTTTAAACTGTATTTTTAAAAAAAAAAAGAAAAAAGAAAAAAAACAAAACATTTTTTATTATGTTTAAAACTCTAACATGTGTTTTAAATAATATGAAACTTTTGTAAATTGAACTTTCAATATTTGATATTTCAACAAAATTGTGGTTTTGACAGAATTAATAATTTAAAATAGTAAATATGCATTTGCATAATTTATGTAATTTTAATTATAAATTTTTAAACAATTTAATAGATCTAGTTAATTAGTATATATATAATTTGAATATTATAATTAGTTTAGAATTTAAATAATTTTGACGGTTTAGGTATTGTTGTTGTTGTTGTTGTTGTTATTATTATTATTATTATTATTATTATTATTGTTATTATTATTTTGTTATTATTATTATATTATTATTGTTATTATTCTTGTTGTTGTTGTTGTTGTTATTATTATTATTGTTGTTGTTGTTGTTGTTGTTGTTATTGTTATTGTTATTATTATTGTTATTACTATTATTATTATTCTTATTCTTATTCTTATTCTTATTATTATTTTTATTCTTATTCTTATTATTATTATTATTATTATTATTATTATTATTATTATTATTATATTATAGTGTTATTATTATTATTAAAAATATAATTAAAAAATTATTATTAATTTTTACCAATTAGTTATTTCAAAAAATAGAAGTTCGACAAATACAATAAATAAATAATGTGATATAGATTAGTTTGTTAGAATTACTGTGGTTAATTTTTAATTTGAATTGAATTGTTATGTGCTCCTAAAATTTAGCACCATTATCTATATATTAGGTATAATTTTAATTTTAACTTTATATATTTAAAATTCATTAAAAAAAAAAGTAGGAAGAGCAATTTATTAGGAACAAACACATTCAATTTATTTAAACAATTAAAAAAGAGAGATCAATACGAAAAAAATTTAACGTAAACAAATTTTAAAATTTGTTTTTAATTTATGGTTTTTAAATGTTTTGTTTTGCTATTTATTATTTAATAGTGAATTGAACGGCACTTCGCGTGGAAATAATTTTTTTTAAATAATCCTTTCAAAAGACTTGAATAATAATATTTTAATTACAAATCTAAATTGATAAAATTTCAAGTTTTAATCTAATTTATTATTAACACTTACTTTCCTTTAACTTTCCATCCCTTGAAAAGAGTTAATAGATTTCGAAGAACAATTGATCTACTCATGTCCAGATTAAATCACAGTTTTCCTTTGTACATTATTTAACATATGTACTTATTTTCCTTTTCTTTAGAACTTATCGCATAGTTCTAACTTCTAATTGCACGCCTACTTGTAAAAATGTACTTATTTTGTTAGATTAGGTCTTGGATTTAATTCTTACATCATATTCATAGATTGGGCGTATCTTTATTCTCACAATAATTCGATTTCCTAGGAGCTCATACTGGATTTGATTCTAATAACATGTTAAATTAGATTTTAGATCTTATTAACCCTTAAATACTAGCTCAAAAGAAGAAGAATTGATCAAGCCTTATAAGTCGTAAGGAGGCCCATAGAACCATGAAAGTTTCTCCCTTCATCATATTTTCTATCACTCCATGACACACTTAATTTAAAAATGTACCCACTCTTGTTCTCAAGCATGTGAACGGGTAAAAAAGTTAAAAAATATTTTGTGCAGTCTTTCATTGAAATATCTTGTGCTATATTTTTGTTTGCTAGTGAAAATCAAGCGAAGCATAAAATTGGAATTAAAAAATGCATGTGGCATGAGGTTAATTGAAAACCTCTTAATTAATCTTTCTATGCCAAAATTTTTAGTAATATCTACTTGCAAACAGTACCCATATATAATATAAAGACCGATGATACTATGGAGTTGGAAATATGCCCATTGAAATGTCGCGGCGTAAGGCCTTTAAATCAAGATACTTTTGATATAACATATAAAACTGTCAATAAAAATTAATATCAATTAAATTAATATCATTATAATTAATCCCAAAATTTCTTTGTCATCTAACTAACCACCACTATTATATCCTGAGGCGGGAATATAAAAAGCCATGAGAAAAAGTCACATTAGGAAAAGCAACGGAAGCAAATAATTAACATGATAAATGCACTAAAAAAATAACAGACATCTTCAACTATTATTTAATTGGGTTATGTATAAATGAATAGGAATAGTAGATTTTTTGTACAAAAATATATATATTGAGTCACACTTCTTAAAAATAAATAAATAAATAATAATTATCATATGCAAAAGTAATTTTAATAAATTTTACAATAACACTCGATCTTAAAGCACTATAATTCAAGGGTGGAACTATGTTGACCATTCCAGATGTTTGAGCACCCATTAAACTTCACCTTAAAATCTTAGGTCCGCCGCTACTATAATCAATAGACATTTCCAATAGAGAAGAAAAGCACTATACAAAAACCTATATACTCCTAATCAATTTGTTTCTATGCACTATGTCGATATAGGTAAATGAAGTTCAATAAAAGAGCTAGCAAATACTAAGAAAAATATAACTTTTTCATGCAGTAAAATTTATGCATGTGTATTCAAGAACTAAGCTAGACTTTCAGTTAAGTTTGAGCGAATTCAGCAATTTTGATCCAAACTCTATATTTATCTTAATAAATCTATCAACCCTATACAAATTATTGATTTAATTAAAATCCAATAACATAAAAAAATCAAAATTCCAAACTCATACGCTTGAAATTTTGGCTAAGCTCCTGTACTGTGTATTAGAAGAAGTCATATATATATATATATATATATAAACTGCAAATGCGGATTTCCCATAAGATATCATAACGAAGAAATGCTACATTCAATTGTTGTAATCATACAATTGCATAAAAGAGAAAACCTTAAATATCAAACACCCATAACACAATCTTTATTGTTTGTTACTTTTCCTTTATGATTTGTGATTTAACGTTGAAACACTCTTTGACACAATATATATGCAGATAAGATCACCCTCATTAATTATAAAAAATGAAAAGACACGAGTTATCGAAAAATCGTGAAATTTAATTAGGAAATTGAATTTTTTCATTTAATTGAGTAATTATCTAGGCAATTTTAAAATTGTTATTAAAATAAGATAAACAAAAACAAAACAAAAAAAAAGGGAAAAAATTCAGAAAAAAAAGAGAGAAAAAAGATAAATGCAAATAGAGGTCATAGAAAGGTGTCACATCACATTGTCTATGTTGCTCCTTTATATTATATATATTACATAGATATAGATTAATACACAAATACTCTCAAAGATTACATTTGAAGCTAGTAACCATATGATAAATTATTTCTATGTCAAAAAAAAAATGGCAAACACAATCAATTAAGTCAATTCTACTAAAGAACATCTAATTTACAACAAACAAAATTCAATTCACCTAAAAAGAGTTGAAAGTGTTCGTTTGCAATCCGTTTGTTTGCCCTTTCTCAGCTGAAGCAAATTTCTTCCCCCGAGGATTATGATTTTCACCATCATCAATCAAATCTTGCTTCTTGACAACCATCTCTTCGTAGTGCTCAACATCAACAATCTTCTGCTTCTTGGTTACTGCCTCTCCCAAATCACGTGATTTGACTTTTTCTTCTAAAAAATATCGTGTTGTAGTTGATAATTTTCATTAAGCAAGTTATACTCATCAGACACAAACTTTGGCTTCATTAGCTCCAAATTTGACATTACAATATCAATTTAGTAATTAGCTACAATCCCTATACTAAAATATTACTATGTGTTGGGATTTATGCAGTTTTGATGATTGACAAAGAAAGATGAAACACGTTAGTCAACATGGTCCAAAGGTGCACTGTCACGAGCAGTTGAATTCGAGAAAGCTTTTAAAATGAATAAAGACAAGAGTGCAGAAATAAAGGAATGGATAATGTTAATTTCATGAGAAAACCCAAGGAAATAAACATCTGATGAATTGAAGAGAAAGAATCAATGAGTTTGATTTGAAGAAGGAGTCTAAAGAGCCAAGGAGTTTTAATTGAAGGAGTCTCACTTAAAGTAGAACTCTTCAAGTTACTGCTGAATTGAAGTGTTGAAGTTTGACTACAATACAAAAGAATCAATGAATGTAATTTGAAGAAGAAGTCCAAAAAAGCTAGGAGTTTGAATTGAAGAAAGAGTCTTACTTTGAGTAGAACTCTAAGTCAAGAGAGTTCAAGCCAATGAGGAGTTTGAAGTGAACAATAACTCTAAGAAGAATTATGCTTAAATAGAAGTGAAGTTGTCTAGAATAAGTGTGCACTTACATAGCAAGAAGAGCAATTGAGAAATTGACTTCGCAAGTGCTACCAGCGAACTGAAGGAACACATCGAAGAACCTAATCCTTTTACAAAGTTTATGTGCTAGGAGTTTCTCTTTGTGAATGAGACTTGATGTAATCTTAGTTCAGTGAGTTATAAACTAAATTAGGAGTGTTGTCTTCAAGTTGTGATAACTCGAAGAGTTGGGAACACATACCTTGGGAGGTTTGAGTTGAAGCTAAGGAATTAGAGTTAGTTTCGTAGGTTGCGAAGTTTGTAATCTATTTACTGTGGAGGCTCAATGATTTAGTGAAGTTGAAGTTAAATCCTGTAGGGGTAGATGTCATGGTTTTTTACACCTTTTGAACCAGGTGTTTTCCACGTAAAAAATATTGTGTTTTTACTTACTGTCCTTACTTCTTTGCTGGAACATGTTAGGTAACCTGTTTCACACTTAGGCGAAAAATTAAAATCAGTAAAATTATTAGGTCGTGCAAACTAACAATTGGTATCATAGCAGGTTTTCTTGTTAAAAGTTTAACCACTTAAGAAAAGATCGGAATGAATTCTGCACCTCCACTAGGATATAGTGAAGGACAAGATATCAACAAGCCTCCGTTATTCAATGGTCAATATTACTCATGGTGAAAAGCAATGATGGAAACTTTTATTCAGGTTGAGGATTATGAACTTTGAAATATAGTTATTGATGGACCAGAATACCCAACTAAGAAGGATGCTGAAAATAATGGCGTACAAAAGGAAAAGAGTGAATACGAGGAGGCTGACTTCTAGATTCTTGAAAAGAATGTCAAAGTTAAGTTTATTCTTATTTGTGGCCTTGGACCAGATGATTATCGTTGAATATCTAGTTGCATAACTACAAAACAAATTTGGGATACTCTCATTGACGCACACGAAGAAACAGGATCAGAACATACTGATGATGGAAAGGTAGATGAGATCGCTCTTATGGCTATTGGAGATTCACACGTAGAAGAAGCAAAATTTGAGGTAAGTAACCTTGACTTGAAAGAAAAAATGCATCTTTTGTCTAAAAAAAGAACTAATTAGCATGATAAGTAGCTTTATTGATGATTTTCAAGAATTAACCTGTGAAATATATCAATTATTTAAAGATTTTGCAGATTAAAAATTTGAGTGCATGGATCTCAAAAACTGTAAAACTGTAATTGAAGAAGAGAATTGTTCTCTAAATAAATAGGTTGATAAACTTGAGTCATCAAACTTGAATTTGAAATCTGAAATTCTTAAGTTGTCCATTATTGAAAAAGGGAAGATAAGTGATACTGAGAACAAATTAGAACATGATCTGAAAGAATGCAAAATTGATTTTTTCTGTGAAAAAGATAAGGTGAAAAAACTGAACCTAGAAATTTTCAGGTTAAAAATGGATCTTGAAAAGTCTAATAGATGGACAAATTCCTCCAGAATTGTTAAGAAATTGAGTGATAGGGTGCACAATGAGAAGGCTGGTATAGGATTCCATAAAGAAAATATTATCTCTGAAGATTTGTGCAATATTTGTGGTAAAATTGGTCATCCAACTATTGAGTGTCCAGTTGCTAATGATTTAAAAAAAGAAATACAAAATTGGCAAATTGAAATAGATTTATACCTGTTGGTAGAAACAGGTCCACTAACCTGTTGCCTAGATGGGCGAGAAGAAATCTGATGCACTCTTTTGATCATAAGAAAGGACCCAAGCTTGTCTGGGTTCCTAAGACTAACCCTTAAGTCCCTTAAGTTATTTTGCAGGTGAAGCTGAAAGGAAGCAAATGATTTAATTCATAGATATTGCTTGCTTAAGAGATATCAATGAAGACAAACAAAAGTTCCTTTCGCTCACTTCACAAAAAGAGGAAGTGTCATTTAAAATAAAATAAAATGGAGCTAATATATGTGTAAGGGGGAAGCAAAAAAAAAGAGAGGATTAAAATGAAACTGATGAGCGTGCATTGGAACACGTTGTACCACATGTTTCATTTTTTGAACAGACTAAGGGCATATTGATAGGGGGGACAATGAATCTTGAAACTGATTTATCCAAAAAGTATGTGATTGTTGGATTACGTTGTTCTTTGTCAAACAACAATCGATGGATTTTGACACTAAATAGGGAGCATTATGAAACGAAGAAGTTGGACTTGGGGATGATTAAGATTGCATGAACTCCTCTCAATGATTGGCTAGAATAATTGTTCTCCTTAATTTTATAAACTAAAATGTTATTCAATTCAGTCTTACACATTTAGTTGTGTGTCCCAATTCCAGACCCTTGACTTGTTTTAACCTGATTTTGTATTAGATTATGCAGAGAAACGGTGAAAGCAAGCAATGATGATCACAAAATTGCTCTTATCAAGTATGTTCTATATTGATGGAGGTTAATATTGTATAAAGTGAAACAATTGAGCACTCATGTTTCATGTATTAATTGTTCTAATACATAATAAAATAATCGGCAAAGCCAAGAGTCTTATTCTTTCAAATTGTTCTCTCTCACTTAGCTCTCTTGATTTAGTTTTTTGCAAGTTTAAATCAGATATTCATCAAAGTACATCTTTTGATATTTTTTGATGATGTCCTCTTCAAATTGCTCTTAACTTAGTATATATATAATTCTCATTTGAGGAGGAAAATCTAGTTCCTCATTTTTAGCTCATGAGGAAGAACCAACTCCAGAAACACATCTTTTTTTTCTATTCCACCTTGAACTCCCATCTAGAAATCATAAGTGTCAAGAGGATGCCATTATTAAAGAAAATCTTAGAGCTAGCATGAAAAAAAAATGACACGATTTCCATTGTGATTTTTGAGGAATACTCAATTTCAATCCAAGCATGGACTTTCCAAATGAAAAAAAAAGAGAGGTTATTCAATAGATGAACCATGTTGATCTACATGCTTCAATGGGGAAAATTGATACTCCAAAGAAAAGGTTGAAGTAATATTTTCACTGACAAAATTGTTGAATTGGAGGCTACTCAAGCAGCTTATGAAAACAAAATGAGTCCTTCAGATAAGAATTTAAGCTCTACAGACTGTTCTTGACAAAGAAAGGGTTGAAAATGCTGAAATTATTCGTTGGTTGACACAATTATTGCTAGTGTTCCATTCTTCTCTTCACTTTCCAATGTTAGTGTCTCCGATTTTATTCTACTCATGTTCAATGTTTGTTTTTTTATTAGTGTTCAATAGTTTTTGCTTCATTCAGTATGATTTTGATCTTATTTAGAACATTATCTGACAGTTTAATGGAATGATTATCTATTGCTTTAATGACTCATGTTCTTGCTCTCTATAATACATTGTTATGTTGCATGAAGTCATTATCTGATTGTCTTGGTGATAGCCAGTGGCCATGAATAGTTTAACTGATCAATCTAGATCATATTGT
>NW_026022824.1:0-4426 GCF_019186545.1 Solanum stenotomum | reverse complement strand
TTTTGAACCCCCTTACTGATAATTCTGGTTCCGCCACTGGTACTTGCAGTCTCAGATTAATAGTTTGTTTGGTCGAGTTTTCGGAAGGTTAAAAGTATTTTATTTTTTTTAAAGTGAGGTATTTAAGAGAAAATACGTACTAAATGGATGTTTTTGGTATGAAATAAAATGATTTTCATGGAATATGATAATTTATATGAAAATATATTTTTGGAGAATAAGTAGGTCCTTGATCTATTTTTTAGTGTTTGGCAAGTAAACAAGAAAATATTATCTTAAGAGCATTTATATGTTATCTAGTAAAATATTATGAAGCTAGATAGGAATGGAGTGTGGGCAGGGCCGTCTTAACCACTAGGCTACTAAAGTCATCGCTTGGGCCCCATATTTTTGAGGCCTCCAATTTTTATAAAAATAATTATACATATTACTTAAAATTATATATAATTTTAAATTTAAAAAAAAAACATGTAAGAAGTATTAAAAAAAACAAAATAACCGTTAGTGTTCCCCACTTTTCTGAGGGAATGAAACATTTTTTGAAAATAATCTCCTGGGAAATTGTGTTTCCTTATTTATCTCCTAAAAAATTGACCTTATATTATTATTTGCCTTATACTCATCTTTTTTATTCTCTATTTTATTATTTTTATTCTCAATATTGAACTCTCTTCTAAAAAAATGATTTACTGTTGCTTACAAGTTAAAAAAGAACAAATTTGTTTTTGAGTGTCTTCTTCAAAATCTTAAGAATTGCAACAAGCAATCATTATATTGAAGGAACGCAATATTATTTCAACATTGTTATATCAACTTATCAAATTCGTGAGCCAAGTTTTATTATTCTAACTTTATTTTATAATTTTTCTTGAACTTCTGTTATTGTTGATATTCTTAGTTAGTAAGTATATATATTCTCGTTTTAGTTATTATTAAGAGAAATAATACAAGTAGAAGATAATGATTTAATGGAAATACTCAATCAAATAAAAAGACTTGATTCTTTTCCTAATGCATATATTGTTTATAGAATAATGTTAACAATTCATGTAACTATTGCCTAGGCTGAAAGAAGTTTTTCGAAACTAAAATTGATAAAATCTTATCTAAGATCAACAATGTGAGATTGAATGCATTAGCTATATTTCAATTGAAAAGGAATTACTAAAACAAATCGATTAGAAAACAGTAATTAATGACTTCACATCTAAAAAGGCTAGAAAAATAGATTTTAAATAAATATATACATGATTTAAAAAAATATTAAGGCCCCTCATTAAGATTTAACTTTTGGCTCCCAATCTGTTTGGGCTGACGGAGGTGGAGAGCGTTGGATAAAGGGGACAATAAATTTGGAATGTAAATAATACAACTTTTTATATCTACTTTAATCATAAAAATCATTTTCCTCTTCTTCTTTTTTCAACTTTTAAGAATCTTTTTTTTACAAAATATTTTAAAATATAAAAATTGAAAAAAAAAAATTCAGAATAAAGAGGCAGACACTACAATTAACAACGTACATTATATTTTTTACGCAAGTTGTGCGTTGTACGGTCTCACTCGACTATGCTTCCAGATAAACAGAGCCCAATCCATCAAACGCTCGACAAAGTGCCACGTATCATGGACATTAAAAGTAGTTCATTGATCTTGCGATCCAAAAGTGTCGGTGGAGACTTCCTTTTCCACAATCAACTAGTTAGGTGACTTATTAGGGTTAAGTATTAGTATTTCCTTCGTTCATTTTTATTTGTTCTGTAGCGTTTTTTGAAAGTTAACTTGATTAATTTTTAAAGTTAAATTAGATTACATTAATTTGATATTTTAAATAAAAAATTTAGCTATTCAAAAAATATACGAAAAGTACTACAAATTGTAATTTTTTGCATATCAATATAATGGAAAAATACATCATGAAATGTTAGTCAAAATTTTTATAGTTCAACTCTAAAAAAGGAAACATGACAATTAAAAATGGACGGAGAGCGTAGTATTTTAGGAATTAGTTAGATATTCCTTCCGTTCTTATTTATATGTTACCCTTATTAAAAATAGATATTACTTAATGTTCTCTCTGTTCCTATTGACATGTCGTTCTTACTAAAAATAGATGTTCGTTAATCTTTGTCATTTTACAAAATCAATGCATAAATGATATTATTCTTCCTATTTTACTCTGAAGAGTTGTTAGCTTTGAAAGTGTGCATTAGACCAGCATAGAAAAATAAAGTAATTACACATGTTCATTGGTCAAATAAATTGATTCATGTTCGTTTATAGAAAATTTGACTTGAAGAGAACACCAAATAAGTGTATAGTAGTAAACTTTTCTAGTTTCTTAAGAGACATGAAACCTAAAATGGTGACAACTAAATAGAAATGGAGGGAGTACTTGTTATTTCACAAAAACAATGCATACATAACCATTTTCTTCCTATTTTACCCTTGAGATTTATTAACCTTGAAAGTATTTATTTGATTAACATAGAAAAACTAAATAATTAATTCATGTTCATTGGTAAAATTAATTAATCAAAATAAATTAGTTCATGTCCATTTATTGAATACTTGACTTCAAGAGTACACTAAGTAAGAATACAATGGTAAACTTATCTAATTTCTTAAGGGATGTGTTACTTAAAATTGTGACAACTAAATAGAAATGGAGGGAGTAAAATTTTGGTTATTTATGTAAGAGTACCCTTTGTTTTAATTCTTTTTGACCTTTATATATATACTAGATAATGTGGCCCGTGCATAGCACGGGTCCAATAATATAAATGGTATGTTTTGGGGCTAATAATCGAGTTTTTGAAGCGATTGTTTGCGTGGATAAAGGAATAAGTATTTTTATCACAAACCTGTACTTTCTTTGACGCTATTTAAGGCATAATAAGACTACCCACATACAACATTTTTGAAATATTTTATGTTGTCAATTATCATGATTTATAGTATTTTTACGATAGATTCACTTCAAGAATCAGTGAAAATTTTTGTATTTTTTTCAAAACATATTTTATATTGTCAATTATCATGATTTAGAGTATTTTTACGCAATTTTTAAGTATAAAAAAAATAAAAAATAAGACAAATAAATTAAAATGGACCCAATATATGTTATTTTTGTTGTCTTAATTTATGTGACACAAATGAAATTTGGAGAGTCATCCAAATTTTCATATTTTTTTAAAAAATGTTTTAAGTTATTAATTATTGTCATTTATGATATTTTTATGTAACTTTCAAATAACGTACATTATTGGTCACTTTGTCTTAATTTATGTGATATGGATAAAATTACAAAATTAATCCTTTTAAAATGTCTTTCACATATTTTAAGTTGTTAATTGTTATTATTTATAATACTTTTTTGGTAATTTTAAAATGATATGTGTTATTTTTTTTGTCCCAATATATGTGAGCCTGATAGAATTCTGATAGTCAACGTATTGTATTATATAGCTTTTAAATATTTTAAATTGGTAATTATTGTAATTTTTAATGCTTTTTAAGTCATTTGTAAATGATATATGTTGCTTCCTTGATTGGGACTTTTCCATTTGTGACACATATATATAGATATTTGGTGCCCGTGCCAGCACGGGCCCAATAAATATTAATTTTTTTTGTTTTAATTTATGTGATATAAATGGAATTTGAAGATCAGTCGATTTTTTATATGTTTTCTTAAAAATATATTTGAAGTTATTAAATTGTTGTAATTTATAGTATTTTTGCGTTAGTTTTGAATAATATAGGTTACTCATGTTTCAATTCACGTGAATAATCATAAATATTTTCAGTTGTTAATTTATTGTGAATTCTAGAAATTTTGACGTTATTTTCAAATAGTACATGTTACTTATTCTATTCCATTTAGTCAACCAAATTTCTTATATGATTTAAAAATATTTTTAATTGCTAATTATTGTGATTTATAGCATCTTTTATGTAACTTTTAATAATATATAATTTATTCAAATTCATATGACAATGATAAGATTTCAAGAGTCAACGCAATAAAAATTTATTTTTTTAAAAAGTTGTACCTCTAATATATTTTGTAGCTAAAATATACTCTCTCCGTCCACTTGTATTTGTCATGTTGCGCTTTTTGAAAGTCCATTTGACTAATTTTCAAAGTTAAATCAGATTATATTAATTCGATAATTTTTTTAAAAAATTTAAATAAGCAAAATCTATACAAAAAGTACTATCAATTGTAATTTTTTGTCTATGAATATGATGAAAGACACATTGTAAAATATTAGTTAAAATTCTTATAGTTTGACTCTAAAAAGGAAATCATAACAATTAAAAGTGCATAGAGAGAGTAATAAATAGGTAATTAAATTTCAAGAAGTTTAAAATAAAAAGTTGGAAAAAAGAACTAGATAGACAACATATATTGAAAATTGAA
>NW_026022823.1:0-880 GCF_019186545.1 Solanum stenotomum | reverse complement strand
CTAAGGTCTTGATGGATGTCCAAGAAAATTTTCTACAAAAATGACGTCGAAAATGCACATCAGGAAAAGATCCATGGACTATAGCACATGAAAATCGGCAAAACGGGTGGTTTACTCGCTCCGAGGCTCATTTGACCTTGAAAATAGGATGGTTTTCCCGTTGTGACCAATCGACTCCATAGCTAAGGTCTTGACAGACGTCCACAAAAAATTTCGGCAAAAATGACATCGGAAATCCAGACCACCAAAACATCCATGGACTATAGCACATGAAAATCGTCAAAATGGGGGGTTTACCCGCTCCGGGGCATATTTGACTTTGTAAAGGGGCCGGTTTTCGAATCGGGACCAACCGGCTCGATAGCTAAATTCTTGACGGACGTCCATGAAAATATTTGGCAAAAATGACTACGGTAATCCGAATCACCAAAAGATGAATGGACTATAGCACACAAAAATTGTCAAAATGGGGGATTTACCCAC
This sequence comes from Solanum stenotomum, assembly GCF_019186545.1. Taxonomy (NCBI): domain Eukaryota; kingdom Viridiplantae; phylum Streptophyta; class Magnoliopsida; order Solanales; family Solanaceae; genus Solanum; species Solanum stenotomum. Next base: position 397 of record NW_026022823.1, on the reverse strand, counting down.
TCAGGGTTTCTTTGACCATGCCAATGGGCCGGTTTGCCTGTCGTGACAACCCAAATTAATAGTTAAGGTCTTGATGGATATCCACGAAAAACTTCAGCAAAAATGACATAAAAAAATATGAATGACGAAAAGATCCATGGACTAGCACACAAAAATTGTCAAAAAGGGTGGTTTTCACTTTTCGGGGATCGTTTGACCTTGAAAGTGGGCCGGTTTAACCGTAGGGACCAATCGATTCCGATGATAATATCTTGACGAATGTCCATAAAATGTTTCGGCCAAAATGACGTCAAAAATCCGGTTGGCAGGTTGGCAGTATACGTATTTAGTATCAAAGCCAGGTTGGCAGTATACGTATTTAGTATGAGTAGCTAAATACATATACTGTCTAAGGCAT
>NW_026022822.1:0-954 GCF_019186545.1 Solanum stenotomum | reverse complement strand
TCAAACCCTGGAAGAAGAGGGGAGGACCTACCAGTCTTTCAAAGAATCTGTTGTTGAATAAGATAGTTGATAGGGGGAGACCCCTTCTCGTAGGCAGGGGAAGCTCAATAACTGTATTTTTAAGTCAGACTTGTACTAAAAAGAAAAAGTCATACGATGCAGACGCAACGCTATACCTAGAGTCTTATTTGTTTTAATATAATCTCAGATTGAGGCTACTCTTCTTTTTTGTCGATCGAGCCGCTTTCCCTCATTCCACTAGTCCAGCCCTCTTCACGAACTTGTACAATTGACCGGTAGGTCAATTAAGTTGCCTAAATCTCTTCCTTATCTGCTGCTCTGTAGCTGCCTTCCTCGCTTCGTCTTCGGCTTTCAGAGTTGTGAACTAACCTCTTCCTTTTACAGCCAGACAACTGGCACTTCTGCCAGAGCAGAATCACGTGTGTACTTGGTGTATAACCTCAGCAGTATCTTCCATCAGAACCCAAAATCGGCAACGAATATGTCCTTTAGACTTTGCTAGAAATGGCCGAACACTAAAAAGAATTTTTAAAAAGGTTTTTTTTAGTATTTTAGAAAGGGGCGGGAGGTATCTGTACTTGAATAACTATAAGCGAACCCTTCTAGATGTTTCGACGCTTGATTCTCGAATAGGATTGAATCTAAGATGAATGCTTGGTTTACGTTATGGAAGAAGCTCCGATCTCCCCTACGCCTAGGACGTTGTCTGGGCCAAGAGCCATAGTTAGTTNCTGGTTGTTTCTTCCTCATTGTTGATACCGGCAAGACCCAGCCAGATGATGTCCGCTGGTTGGTAGTGAGAGGGCTCTTAGTACCTGCAAAATATGAATCGAAGTTTGAAGAAGGGGAGGGAGAAGGAGCCCTTGACCCGCAGGAGGATTTATTCAATCACATAGTTTGGGCTCCAATGGGGCACAGCAGGTTCGGCATCTA
>NW_026022821.1:0-551 GCF_019186545.1 Solanum stenotomum | reverse complement strand
TGGAGCTGGTAAATGCCACCGGTGATGAATTGGCTCCACAACCTCCTATGTCTGTCGTGTACAAGATGATTGCTACTGTTATGCTCCAGAATGGTTTCGAACCAGGATTTGGATTGGGGAAGCATTTCCAAGGAATCGTCGAGCCTATCCAAATTCCCGCCAAAGGAGCAAAGTTTGGTTTGGGATATGTCCTAACAGATGACGAAGCAGAGATGAAGAACAAGAATGTTGATCAAGCGTTGGCCAGGCCAATTCCTCATTTGTACCAGTCATTCCCGATGCGAGGATATGTCAATGATGATGGTCTCAGGGAAGGAATCTGTGGCCTTTTTGAGGAGATTGATGCGGTCATTGAGGAAGAGGCTGGGACATCAGGCATCCGTGATGCAGAGCCTGAGGAGCGATTGCAAAACTGGACCTCCACACCACTCCTGATTTCCCGCTCATTTGGGTAGAAAAGACATGTGTCTTTGTTTGTTTTAAAATCGGTGGTAGTCCGGAAGAGGCCCGAGACCCACCCTTCATGCAGTTTTATTTGTTTAAAGTTTTTA
>NW_026022820.1:0-514 GCF_019186545.1 Solanum stenotomum | reverse complement strand
AAGATTGCTCCTTCATTTTGAGTCCAAAGTAAGTGATTCAAAAGGCAAACTTCAAGAGAATTTCGAGGGGAATCTAGCGGTGATCTCAGAAACGCGAGGGGAGGCTTCATTTGAGGTAAGAAATCGATTTTTAGCCACTGCCAGGGTGATTTCCGGATTGTTTTGTTGTTGAATTTTGAAATGTGAGATCTTCATCATCGTAAGTCCGTTTTGAGTCATTCTTGAGGCTAACTTGTAGAGTTTTTCGCAAGGATCATCGTGGTATAATCTGTTTGGGTTGAAAGGGTCTCGTTTTTCCGGAAAGTGGTGATCTAGGGGCTGCTACTTTTAATTGTTGTGGCTGATTTGCGGTGTTTTAAGCATCTTTTTGTGCTAAATTTTGGGGTAGTAGTTTAGTAAGGTATTTGGGACGTTTTCACGAATTCAATTTCGAGATTCTAATTGTGGGCCCCACAATCCCGTTTTAGACCCGCTTTTTGGGTCCGTATCCGAAAAATATAATTTTAGTGTCAAT
>NW_026022819.1:0-289 GCF_019186545.1 Solanum stenotomum | reverse complement strand
TTGCACGTGGTATATTCCCAATTCCTCATTAAAGCTTCAGTTTAGTCTTGATTACTCTCATTTGTAGGTTGACGTTTTGGAGGTTGGAGAGATTCCGATTAAAGTCCGGGACGTAATGAGATCCTGGAATATAATTGGGAATGGTTCAGTTAAAAGTCCGGAAATTGGTAATATTGTGATAGACCTTCTAGCTCCATTATTTTACTTCAACTGCCGGTGCATCTGCCGGACTTATGGGGGTCCGTGCAGGTGGTTTCTTATATTGTGCACGAGCGTACCCGTCGAGTTT
>NW_026022818.1:0-716 GCF_019186545.1 Solanum stenotomum | reverse complement strand
GATGACAGGTGCAATAGGATAATACTTTGTTTTCCCTTGGTTCAGATGCCCGTGGAAGAGAGTGTGCGCAAGCATTATCACTCGGGTGTTGATACTGAGGCTCGGGCCGTGTGGGAAAACCATGGTGCCTAATAGTGCGATGGTAAATGCCAAAGGTCTGATCCCGTCCCATTCTCTGAAAGTGACCCTGAACTCTTGGTTGTAATTCACATAAAAGCTCGCATCCCCGAATCTAACATAGAGATCCATGAAAGAGATGCTAGAACCTTCAGCCCAAAAGGCGCAATCTTTTCTTAATCCGAGCCAATTTATAATATCCTCGAGAGTAGGCTTGTTGGGGATTAAGATATTTTCCTGTTTCCTTACTCTTCTTTCAAGTCCTGTACCGACTGTGTCTATTCCGTCTCGAATTTCCTCAATTGTCGGGCTGATTTCCATGGTTCCAAATTGGAACACCATTTTCTCGTTGTCCCAATAGCCTGTGAGGACTTCAATAAGTTCGGGCCATCCAACCATGTTGATGAGTTCTGTTAAGGCCCCTACATATTTGTTGAGGTCTCTTTTGTGAAACGTATTGAGGTCGTTATACCACATCTTGAGCAAAACTGGAGCTTCCACTACCATGTCAAATTTAGGAAATCGATCCATATCTACAAAAATAGAACACGGTTAAGATTCCCTCCCCCACATAGGCAACAATCAAGTTTCTACACATA
>NW_026022817.1:0-216 GCF_019186545.1 Solanum stenotomum | reverse complement strand
TTGTGAAGAGGGACATATGGAGACTATGCCTCATTTATTACTAACAACTCCCATAGCCCAAAAGCTATGGAGGCAGTTTGCTTCTTGTGTAGGTATCAACATAAATGGATTAAATTTAAAGCAACTCATTTTCAGGTGGTGGGAGCATAAGATGTCAAACAAGCTAGATAAGATATTAAAGGCAGTCTCAGCAATCCTAATGTGGGAACTATGGAA
>NW_026022816.1:0-689 GCF_019186545.1 Solanum stenotomum | reverse complement strand
GGCCTCATTGACCATAAAGGCCCGTCCATAGTTTGTTGTAATAACTGCACCTCATCAGGCATTTGCTTTGGTGAAGGAAAGAAGCAATGAACAGCCCAAAGAAAAGTTTATCGTGCAGGCGGCTACCGCACAAGGGATGACACGTTCTGGAAGATGCTACATTCCAGAAGAACTAACTCAGGAGACACGAAGAAAGGAGAACCAGAAAAGGCCGATCACAGAGGGTGAGGCTGAAGAGTTTTGGCGAAGAATGCAGCCCAAGGAGTATTCCATTGTCAAGCATTTAGAGAAGACTCCCGCTCAGATTTCTGTTTGGGCTCTATTAATGAGTTCTGAGTACCATCGAAAAACACTGTTGAAAGTACTTGAGGAAGCATATGTGCCGACGGGAACAAGTGGTGAGAATCTGGCCACCATGGTAAGTCATGTCATTGGGAGTCATCGAATCTCTTTCCGAGAAGAAGAGTTGCCACTCGAAGGGGTTATGCACAACCGTGCCTTGTATATCACCGTCAAATGCAGGGATAAGTTTGTAGCTCGAGTATTGATTGACAATGGCTCAGGGCTCAATATCTGCCCATTATCAACCCTGACTCAGCTAAATTATGATGTAGGGAAAATTCGTCAAAGCCGCATGAATGTAAGGGCGTTTGATGGTTAACAAAGAGAGACCATGGGGGAAATAGACC
>NW_026022815.1:0-789 GCF_019186545.1 Solanum stenotomum | reverse complement strand
AGTTTGGTCAAACGAGAGTTGATTACCTTGGCCATGTAATTTCTATACAAGGTCTTAGTGTGGATCCATTAAAGATCTCAGCCATACAACAATGGCCTACGCCTAGAAATGTGAAACAGGTGCGCAGTTTCCTTGGGCTGGCAGGATATTATCGGAGGTTCATCCACCACTATGCCGCAATAGCTGGGCCCCTCACAGACCTACTTCGCATGGTTCCTTTTGCCTGGACAGATTCCACTCAAGCTTCCTTTGACACTCTCAAGAATAAGTTAAGCGCAGCACCAGTCTTAGCCTTGCCTGATTTCACCCAAGAGTTCCAGCTTGAGACAGATGCTTCAGGCCAGGGCATTGGAGCGGTACTTTCACAAAAAGGGCATCCAGTGGCATATTTTAGTCAGAAGTTGAGTAATAGGATGCAGGAGGCTTCCACCTACCATCGAGAGATGTTTGCAATCACACAATCGGTTAGAAAATGGCGCCAATACTTGTTGGGTAGAAAGTTCACCATTTACACTGACCAGCAGTCACTTAAGAGCTTGACGAACCAAACAATTCAAACCCCTGAACAACAAAAATGGTTAAGTAAGTTGGTTGGCTTTGACTTTCAGATTATATACCGCCCTGGCAAATTGAACCAAGCTGCTGATGGTCTTTCCCGTATTCCAGAGGTTGTTTTTCTCACTATCTCAGTACTAGGTTATGACCTTGAAAATGAGCTCAAAATACTCAACAAAACACATCTAGAGCTGACTTCTCTACAACACATTTTGCATGACCAGACCACCCTTG
>NW_026022814.1:0-817 GCF_019186545.1 Solanum stenotomum | reverse complement strand
TTATATGGCATTGATAGGATTTAAAGTGACAAATAATTGTTAATTATTGTAATAGATAATATGGAGTATTTAAGTCATTTATAGTATAGTAATTAATATATAATATGTAGTATTTAAGTGTTATATTATGGAATTTGAGAAGTTATTGAAATTTGTATATGATTTTAAAAATATTTTAAATTGTTAGCTATCGTGATTTGTAGTACTTTTTTTTAACGTAATTTTGAAAATAATATTTATTACTCTCTTTGTTCTAATTTATGTGCAAGATGCAGAATTTCAAATATTAACCCTTTTTTATATGTCTCTTTAATATATTAAGTTGTTAATTATTGTATTTTTTAGTACATTTTGAACTTAATTTTTTAATAATATATGTTATTTGCCATGTCCCAATTTATGTGGCATTAATTGATAGATTTGTTGGAGTCGAGAGATTTATTTTGTTAATTATTGTAATTTATAGTTTTCTTTTCGTCAATTTCAAACAATATATGTTGTTAATTGATAGAATACTTTTAATGTAATTTTTTTAAAAAAATATGTGTGACTGTCCATGTCTCAATTTATGTAGCACATGTAAAGTTTTGACAATTAACCAAAATTTTCAGTAATTTAAATTGTTGTATTATTTATTACAATTTATAATGCTTTTAAAGTAGTTTAAATATTGTACTATTTATTATGATTTATAACACTTTTTTTTTAATTTATGTCATATTATGGAATTTGAGAAGTTATTGAAATTTGTATATGATTTTAAAAATATTTTAAATTGTTAGCTATCATGATTTGTAGTACTTTTTTTTAACATAAT
>NW_026022813.1:0-817 GCF_019186545.1 Solanum stenotomum | reverse complement strand
CTTGATGACGCGTGTGTTCAGGCCTTATTTTGATTCCTTCGTCATAGTCTTCATTGATGATATTTTGATATACTCGCGGAGTAGGGGTGATCATGAGCAGCATTTGAGAGTTGTGCTCCAGACTTTGAGAGATCAGCGGCTTTATGCCAAGTTCTCAAAGTGCCAGTTTTGGTTAGACTCTGTGGCGTTCTTGGGGCATGTTGTATCTAAGGAGGGCATTATGGTAGATCCGGCGAAGATTGAGGCGATTCGTGATTGGGCTAGGCCCACCTCAGTTACTGAGATTCGGAGCTTCGTCGGACTAGCAGGCTACTACAGACGATTTGTGGAGAGTTTCTCTACCTTGGCAGCATCTCTGACCCGGTTGACTCGTGTTGATGTTCCCTTTGTTTGGTCAGAGGAGTGTGAGGCGAGCTTTTTGAGGCTCAAGGAGTTATTGACCACCGCTCCTATATTGACTCTTCCAGTTGAGGGCGAGGGCTTCACGGTTTATTGTGACGCATCCGGCGTTGGTTTGGGTTGTGTATTGATGCAGCAGGGTCGGGTTATTGCTTATGCGTCGAGGCAGCTTAAGATTCATGAGCGCAACTACCTCACCCATGACTTAGAGTTGGCGGCGGTAGTTTTCGCACTTAAGATTTGGAGGCACTACTTGTATGGAGTTCTATGTGAGATCTATACCGATCACAGGAGTCTTCAGTACATCATGAGCCAGAGGGACCTTAATTCGAGGCAGCGTCGTTGGATTGAGCTCCTGAAGGACTATGACCTCTCTACTCTCTATCATCTGGGCAAGGCGAATGTGGTAGCAGACGCC
>NW_026022812.1:0-678 GCF_019186545.1 Solanum stenotomum | reverse complement strand
AATATGGGAAAAAATATTTAATAACGAACGAGAAGATATATTGAACCAACAATGGTATGAAATTGACTTACATGATTTAGACTACGAAAGAATAGAATGGTACGATTTAGAAATAAATTCAGACTGAAATGAAATACGAATATTTACAATATTGGATAGAATCTATAAAAGATATAAAATTATTAGAACAATTAATGAAAGAAAATTTATGTATGTATCAAAGAACCCAAGATATGTTATATTTAAAATATATCATAAATAATATTAATGAAATGTTCAGATTAAAACAATTATCAGAAGAATATTACAATAAATATTATTACATATTACCATTAATTTAGTACTACCTAAAAATAATATTAAAGGGATATCAAGATTAAGACACTTAGTAAAAAGATATTATAATAAAATTTTGAAAATAAGTTACTCACCTACCACACTACCATCTACCACACTACCACTTCATTTTCCGATAATTCATATATACTATCATTGATTTCTAATTCATAATCTACGTATTCTATTCGTGTATATTTTTCATCATCTATTATTATTTCTGATATTTGTTTTTTCTTTGGATTTTTAGGTTATTTACAATCTCTAGCTATATGTCCTAATTTTCCACAATTATAACAAGTACGTTCCGTTAATTTTCTTTTTGGTCTATATAGTCTTTTG
>NW_026022811.1:0-214 GCF_019186545.1 Solanum stenotomum | reverse complement strand
GTGCCTTGGTGTGTGTTTTTTATTGTACAATAAAAATTAGTATATATTTAATATATCTTGTAAGATTCATTCAATAAATTTGTATTTTGTTTGTATTCTGGATTGACATGTATGAATTTACTTTGCTTGCTAACAATTTTCATTTGCCGTGCATGAATTTTTGAGTTGGAAATTGATTATGGACAAAGACATCATCATTACTGGCCATTTGGTA
>NW_026022810.1:0-247 GCF_019186545.1 Solanum stenotomum | reverse complement strand
TCCCTTTTTTATTAATCTTGTCATTTAAATTATTCCCCTTTAGAAAAATTTCCCCTTGGTTCATTTCCCCTTAAGATAATTAAATGACACTAATAAAAAATAAAAATGATGAAGATAATAATAGTAATAAATAAAATTAGTTAAAATAAATGAGTTCTTTAGTTAGCTAAATTTTTTAAAAATATTTAGTTAAAGTAAATGAGTTCTTTTACTTTTGCCAAAATTTCAAAATTAGTCAAAAAATCAT
>NW_026022809.1:0-247 GCF_019186545.1 Solanum stenotomum | reverse complement strand
CATTTAAAGGAGTACTTTATGAGACTATTCTTACAATACCCAACTTCCATTCATTAGCATTAACTCCCATTCTTTTCATTCATTCTCACATTCTTTCATTCTTTTCATTCACTAGGTGTGAGAGTAGGTAAACACAGTCTATCCTAACCTCACCTTCATTATAAGTCATTCAAAGAAGACAACAACCAAGTATAACACATAAAGTCTCTACACAAGGTGACCATTCATACTCTTAGACCATACACAA
>NW_026022808.1:0-418 GCF_019186545.1 Solanum stenotomum | reverse complement strand
TCTCTACCGGAATAAATGATCTGGGTAATCTGCGTCTGGATGAAGAACCTTCACCTTCACTTTTTGGCAAAGTGACAGCCATAAACGGGTTTGATGTGTCTTTACCGGCTACCGTTTGAACCGGACTAGCTGTATCATTATTATCCGATACAGTGGATCTTTTTGCATTCGTTGGGGAATGCACATACAATACCTACCAACATTATATCGGAAAGACTCAGGTAAGTTTTATTAATACATGTAATGAATTTTATAAACCAATGGATACACTTGACAGGATATGGGTAAGAGATCTAAACATAAATGTAGATTTTGTATTAGGATTAAAATTTATGATACAAAATAACGGGGGAACATTAATTACAAGAGATGGGGTAATATTCTTTAAGAATCTTACTTATACACCGGTACAAACTAG
>NW_026022807.1:0-5051 GCF_019186545.1 Solanum stenotomum | reverse complement strand
ATCGTTCGTCCTCGAACGATCAAAAGAAAGGCGAGGGTAGGAAGGGTAACTGTCTCAACGATTCTTTCAAAATATTAGTTCCCAAGGTCTCACCTCAAATGTATCAAACTAACCAATTGAAGACTTACACCTCCTCTCATACAATGCCTCAAATGGGGCCTTCTTAATACTCGAATGATAACTATTGTTATATGTAAACTCAATGACAACATAAAATATTCTCAATATCTAGCAAAAGTTAATCGTACACACGTCTGCAACATATTCTCAAGTGAACTCTTCAACTAACCGATTCTTCCACTAGACCTTGACACAATCATCACAACAAATATTTTCTAACATAACCATGCTAAAATCCTGAATCAATATTGGTTACAATTAGGAGTGAACCTGAACCAACCATCACACACTCGTAATCCATCAACCATCACAGAACCTATCAAGATTACATCCTCACAACATAATATTTCCTCAATCTTAAGCTATAAAAATATGATCTTTAGACATCAACTAATCATCTAGGAGAATCAAACTCATCTGATCCAAAGATGGAAATGATCAAGTAACCACCATCGAGTGATACACTCAAGCATACAGAACCTCTAACAACACTGTCGAAATGCTAGATTAGTTGCTATTATAGACAAACCTTAAGAATGAAAAAAAACTAGACCCCATGGTCCCCACATTCAATCACACATAGCCAAAACATGATACCGATAATGAGAGAAATCTTAAGTCTATCGAAGAAGAAAAAAAAAAACTGTAAATTTTCATAGTAGCTCTCCTATAAATTCTCATAAGCAAAATTGTGCGTGTAGAATCACTAGTATACTTCAACTATCCCAAACAACTCCAAATCTTCCATAACTGAAATGAACAAGTCTAACCAAGGATGCCACCCTACCAGGAGGACAATCACAGAATCGATACACACAATCCACTACTAGGGATTCACCTATAGAAGCGAAAACACACACGGACGTAGAAAGTGAATCATACTCTAAACTATGCCCAAAATGAAATAGTTTGTCACATAAGAATGTACATAACCAAGGTCTAATAACTCTAAATACTCCTTCCATAGGGTCCATACCAAACATTTTCATTCATCCAACTCTATCTCTTCAATTTTCTAGCTACCCACAATCACCAATTTAGCCCCTATTATAATTAGACACATACTTGGTTTATCGAACCCCACATCCACTGAAGTCAACACTCTTAATACTAATAAAACATCACAACCACATCGATCATCTACCTTACTCCCAAACCATCATTAGTATCAAAGTATTCTTATCAAATACATGTTCAAACTATGTTCTATCGCTCTTTCTATTTAAGCATTTCATGACAAATATCCCAAACAAGGCTAATAGCACTAATTTCAAATTTGATAGTACCTTTCCATTGAGATAAAATTATTAAATCACACCCAAAGTCAACTTCACACCACTTCCATATACCATGCTTTAGCTACCATTATAAACCATCACATACTTCATGCCAACACTTAGGGAAATTCTTGGTCACTCAAATTATTATGTATACTATAATCGCATAACCTCTATTCACCATCAAATGTCTATGTAACGCGTCATAACATTTTATGTAGTCCCATTAATAGAGTAATATTTATCCAACTCTAAATTCTTAATAACAATGTAGAATTATATCTCACCTTGTACATCATTCTTAAGTCATCTATCATAATTTGAGCAATCTAACCCCACGTAAAACTCTAAATTTTCCATACCTCATTGTTTGTCACCCAAACCAAAACTCAATCTTTATAAAAGTCAATGATAAATTCCTAGTAAGTCGGTACCGAACCACTTCACATCTCACAATCATATCTAAACTCATAGGCAAAAATAAAAATAAAAAAAAATCAATACAACCCTCAACTACACCCCATGGGTTTATACGAGAGGTTTTATTCCTTCACTTTTCTCAAATTCTTCCCATGGTGCAAAATTCTAAATATCTCGACCCTTCAATATATCAAACTCTTGTTTCTCTAGCTCGCTTACCAATCTCATCCTTTTACCAACAACCCATGACATTTTACTTCACACTCTAAATCAAAACTCTGAGGGAAACCCTTCCTTAGATCCTTTAACAATCAAAAGTAACCAACTTTCCGACTCCAATCATGTGTAAGTTCTTTCAAATGCTCGATACTCGATGCAATCAATCATTTATTACCTTACAAATTCATACCTTGACAAAACATATCACCAGAAATGCAGACTTATAATGAAAAATTTGAATTGTAAATCCAACTGTGTAACCCAATGCCCTTATCTATCTATATTTGCTTATACTTCGAAGACTTTTATGAATTCCTGTATCTTAGCTTATCATTGATCGTCTATCCATCGACCTTACCATATCCTTCATAAAAATCCAACAACAATACTCCAATCATTAGCCTCAATTATGAACTAAGTTTCCTTAATTTTATTCTTCCTTAATTGTAACTTGTATCCATTTATACACATATAAATTTAACACCTAATATTCTTAAACCTTAACAATTGCCTCCATTCCATCGAAATTAGCCATAAAATAATTATTTTCCCACGAATTCACATGGACTAACAAACAAAGATTTCATCATAAACTCACAACTATACTCCACTCTTCCAACACCTCAAACCGTACGATCTATATTTATACATTCCAAATCCCACATTACTAACTAATTTCTGCCTAAATCATTTAATGCCAATGATTGCAGCAACAACACATAACTGCCGATCAAATATCAACAATATAAAAAATAGTAATTTAGTCCTTTCCCCCTCAATTTCACCATACAATATAATAAAATAATAATAGTATGACCCTTATCAAATTATAATGACTTAATCTTGGTTACCTAATTTCACGTGAGTTCTTTTGGTTGCTGCTAGTTCTCCGTCGTCTGTGTGAGGAAGCCACCATATTCTTTTCTTTCTTTTCTTTTCTACGATTTATTTATTACCCTAATTCTATACCTTACCAGTACTAAAAGTGGTAGAAGTGACCCACTATTAATTTTACTTCTATCTTTTTTTTCTAACCAACAAATCCTAATTATATAGTTTCATCCCAATCACAATTCCTCACGAACTCTTTTTACCATCATGCTCAGTTAGCCCTTGTCATCACCACGAAGTGAACCTTTTCCTCGACCTGACACCTTAACCTTAGGTATACCAATCAAATTCAAGGGACTAACCCAATTTTATACGCACCTTTCTTACTGAATTTTCAATTGCTTTCACCCTAGTATACTCACTGAGACTTTCTTTACCCATAAGCTTGTCATTTTGGTATCAATCTACTCTTTTGGAGTTTAAAAGAAAATCACCAGTCCTCATTAAAAACCCTCAAGGTACATTTCACAACCTAAATGTACTAATATTGTACCAAAGATCACCACTAAAATTTTCCTTAAAAATAATGCTCAATCCAAGCGTTCGTAGTAATAAACTAGTTGGTTTCTCAAATGTGAAAGCAACACCAAATCTCATTAGCTAAACATGTCATACCACTAATAACTCCTTAAGTAGTTAGTATTCACACTTGACAACGATGTATTCGTTTCCACGTAACACTAGTACCACATTATGAAAGTATGTTATATCCATCACACATCATACCTATCGAGAATACCGTACCTAAATAGCCCACACATTTCTACCCATTGAATAGCTACAAAACATTACCAAATTTGTTCTGTCTTTTTCCCAAACAATTTGCATTCTTTCTTAGATCAGGTCGATAACAAAAGTAACACACTTCATAACTCTAATCAAGTAAGCATCAGTATTATTCTAATAGTCGTATCATGACCCTCTTTGGTATACCCTCAATCTATGAAGTCATAGTAGAGAGATTCTAACCTCAATTGGTGCAACATAATTTAATCATTTGTTAAGCAACCCATACATATTATAAAAATAAAAATAAATTACTAATTGTATTTTTCAAAGTAGTGACGTTCATTTTCTAGTTGTCCCTTAGAAACTTCTTGAATGTTCTCACATATCTAGATAAAGTACAAAATTTGACCTCATAGGCTACAACACATATCTCTCGTTTCTCTATATTCAGGAAACCATCTCTCCTTCTATTGCTCAAGTTTGGGGTGTATAATTGGTTGAAGAAGCTAGAAAATTCTGCCTTAAGTCATAGGTAGTGCCTTTACTAATCGACACTCAAAACGAGACTACCACCACATTTTGTGTCTCCCCAAAACTAGTATGTCATAAACTCAACACTAAGCCTTTTCACTATATTCATTTTATGAAGTAGGTCAAAACAAGCAACAATGAAATCATAAGCATCTTCATAATCAATACCCATGAAGAATGACAGTTTCAACTTTATGAACATAATAAAAACAATCACTAGTCATTACAGGCCCTGTAGTCAATCGAGAAAATATACATATTTCCAAGGACACATTTTAATTTTTTGGTGTTGCAATGTCAACCTCTAATACTCTAGTACTAACCAAATGTCAAATAGAGTGAAGAAGTTCAGATACAAATTTGTATCACCTAGATACCAATTGGATTCACGTAGTAGCACGGAAGAAAAAAAAAGAATGAAGTTTTCCTAAAGTCCTATAGCCTCTCGAAGAAAAGTAAAGGCGTCCCCATACCGTTCTGCAAGACTCTACTAGACTTGTCCTTGTGTGATGAGATCATCGAACCTAACGCTCTGATACCAAGTTTGTCACGACCCAAAACGAGTCGTGAGTGGCACCCACACTTAACCTCCTAAGTGGGCGAACCAAGGAACTTAAACCCCAACATATATCAATAATTCAACTCCAAATAACAATAAAATGCGGAAGCTCACAACTTGTTAAAGTAACCAATCAAATCAACCTGTAAAGTCTATTACACCTTATCCCCAAAACCTGAAAGTCATCACATCAAGGACATCTAATCTCTAAATACTAAGTCTAAGAGTATCAAAGACACCGAAATAAATGAAATAAAGTAATTTGTGTCCGAAAACGATGGACATCAGGTCATGACCGAGAGAAT
>NW_026022806.1:0-211 GCF_019186545.1 Solanum stenotomum | reverse complement strand
ATGTAATAAATAAAATGAGCCAAGCAAAATTTTTTGAATTTCGTATTTTTCATGAATAAAGTTATTTAAGTATGAAAGTATAAAATTTGGAACAAGTGTTTTAGAAAAGAAACCAAAGGAAAAAAAAAGGTAAAAGAAGTAAGAAAGGGCAAAAACGTTAAAAGGAAGAGAGAGAAAGGGGAGTGTCCCCTTTTTCTGAAAGGGATCCACT
>NW_026022805.1:0-279 GCF_019186545.1 Solanum stenotomum | reverse complement strand
TTGTTTGAAATTGACGAAAAAGAAACTAAAGTAACAAAAAAAATTGTCGGCTCCAAAAAATCTATCAATTAAGAACATATATTGTTTCAAATTGACAAAAAAGAAACTATAAATTACAATAATTAATAAAAAAATTCTCTCAACTCCATCAAATCTATCAATTAATGCCACATAAATTGGGACATGGAAAATAACATATATTCTTTAAAAATTAAGTTCAAAATGTACTATAAAATACAATAATTAACAACTTTGTCACGACCCGATTTAACAAGTCAT
>NW_026022804.1:0-751 GCF_019186545.1 Solanum stenotomum | reverse complement strand
GTTTCCAGATACCGTAGGAAAGATCGTTAAATTAACTTTTCAACACCTCCAATTTTGCGCGATTCCAAGTTCGTATGAGTGAGATATGCCCTTTGGAAGTTGGGTTGTTTAGATAAGGAAAGTCTAATCTGAATTTTGGAAGGGTATTTTAGTCTTTTCCTTGCCCAATTGTTTTATTTCATTTTTGGTAATTAAGTTAGGGTCTACTCATAATTAGACCAGTTTAGAAAAGTTGAAGTTCATGCTAGGGCTTGGAGAAAAAAGAAAAGAGGAGAAAAGAGAAGAAAAGTTCAAAGTTCGTCGATTTCTTGGAGATTTTCGTGTGGATTTCGCCAAGGATTTAATCCTACAAGGTATGGGAGGCTTTCATAATATTGGGTTCGCTCACCCACGTGTCAAACAAATTTATTTCAGCGTGAATTTATCCTAAAAGAGTTTGAAAGTTGATGTCCTTGATATGTATTCTTGAATTTGATGTCGTTCTTGAATTGGGCTGAGATTGAGAAGTTTCTGAGATCATTACGTCAAATTATTGAGTTGGTTGGAGTTAGGTTCTTAGGTACATTTGTTGGGTATCTGTATCTAAAAATAATTTGGGAAAAAGAAACAAGTTTGGGCGAATTGGGGCTGGAAAACGAATAAGGAAATTAGTCGGGAAAATCTGGGCATTGGCTCCGCATCGCGGACCTGCTCCCCAGATTTGGGAAAAATTATTTCGCATCGCGAAGCGGTCACGGACCGTTCTTCCCCA
>NW_026022803.1:0-846 GCF_019186545.1 Solanum stenotomum | reverse complement strand
TATGATTTTAAAAATATTTTAAATTGTTGGCAGTGTTATATTATGGAATTTGAGAAGTTATTAAAATTTTTATATGATTTTAAAAATATTTTAAATTGTTAGCTATTGTGATTTGTAGTACTTTTTTTTTACATAATTTTGAAAATAATATTTATTACTCTATTTGTTCTAATTTATGTGGCACATGCAGAATTTCAAATATTAACCATTTTTTATATGTCTGTTTAATATATTAAGTTGTTAATTATTGTATTTTATAGTACATTTTGAACCTAATTTTTTAATAATATCTGTTATTTGCCATGTCCCAATTTATGTGGCATTAATTGATAGATTTGTTGGAGTCGAGAGATTTATTTTGTTAATTGTTGTAATTTATAGTTTCTTTTTCGTCAATTTCAAACAATATATGTTGTTAATTGATAGATTTTTTGGAGTGGACTATTTTTTTATTAATTATTTTGATTTATTGTTTCTTTTTCGTCAATTTCAAACAATATATGTTTATTATATAATCCATTTTATGTGGTACCAATAGAATCTAGAGAGTCAATTAAATTTTTATATAAGTTTTAAATAATTAAGCTATTAATTATTGTAATGTATAGTATTACTTATATTATTTTTAAATATATTTAAATATTATATCTTAGGTTTTTTGTCCTAATTTATATGGCATTTATAGAATTTAAAGTGTGAAATAATTGTTAATTATTGTAATAGATAATATGGAGTATTTAAGTCATTTATAGTATAGTAATTAATATATAATATGTAGTATTTAAGTGGAAGGTGGTGGGGCCCACTTAAATAGTTTAATAAATATATTGGATATTAGTAGTGATT
>NW_026022802.1:0-380 GCF_019186545.1 Solanum stenotomum | reverse complement strand
AAGCCGTAGCCTACCTTAAGGTCAACCGCAT
Organism: Solanum stenotomum; assembly: GCF_019186545.1. Classification (NCBI taxonomy): domain Eukaryota; kingdom Viridiplantae; phylum Streptophyta; class Magnoliopsida; order Solanales; family Solanaceae; genus Solanum; species Solanum stenotomum. The sequence continues at coordinate 349 of NW_026022802.1, read as the reverse complement.
GCTCTCCAAATCACTTTACGTGAGCTTTCCCTTCCGAACAGTCTCAAAACGCTGCCCCCTATCAAAAATAGAGTCACAACGTTACTATGGTCATTTAGACACCAAAATCACAACAAACAGAGACGGGTAAATTTTGGAGTCAAAACGGGAATCGTGGGACCCGCATCGAACTGTCCGAATTTGACTCCGTCAAGAGACCCTAAACAGCATCCCAAACTTATGTCCCAAAATGGAACACAATTCGAGGCTCAAAACATAGCAAAAACCAACAAGCAAGAAATCACACTTTAATCTACTAAAAGAAACCCTACAGCAGCAGCCCAAAACTCGAAATAAACGAAAATCAAAA
>NW_026022801.1:0-273 GCF_019186545.1 Solanum stenotomum | reverse complement strand
TTGGAAATTTACTCAAATATCGACTTCAATCAATATTCTTAGTAAAACCTGATCGGATGAGAATTCCGTCAGCGCGGTTAGATCCGGAAGGTCATTTTTAGTCTAGTAGGATGGCTGGTTTGAGTTTCGAGGCTTTCGTTTTGAGTTTGTGCAATTAGGCGTTTGAACTTGGAAATTTACTCAAATATTGACTTCAGTCAGTATTCTTAGTAAAAACTGATCGGATGAGAATTCCGTCAGCGCGATTAGATCCGGAAGGTCATTTTTAGTCTA
>NW_026022799.1:0-818 GCF_019186545.1 Solanum stenotomum | reverse complement strand
GTTTAGGGTTTAGGGTTTAGGTTTTATGTTCTAGGCTTTAGGGTTTTGGGTTTAGGGTTTTGGGTTTAGGGTTTAGGATTTAGCGTTTAGGGGTAAGGGTTAGAGGTTAGAGGTTAGGGGTTAGGGTTTAGGGTTTAGCGTTTAGTGTTTAGGGTTTAGGGTTTAGGGTTTATGGTTTAAGGTTAGGCTGTAGGGTTAGGGTTTAGGGGTTAGGATTTTGGGTTTATGGATATCATTAAAGGGTTTAGGGTTTATGGGTTTAGGGGTTAGGGGTTAGGGTTTAGTTGTTAGGGTTCGGTGTTTATGGCTTACTGTTTAGAGTTTGAGATTTAGGGTTTAGGGTTTAGGGTTTAGGTTTAGGGGGTTAGGGTTTAGGGTTTAGGGCTTAGGGTTTAGACTTTGGTATTTAGCGTTTAGGATTTACGGTTACGGTTAAGGGTTAAGAGTTTAGGGTTTAGGATTTTGGAGTTAGGGTTTAGGGTTAAGGTTTAGGTTTTATGGTTTAGGATTTAGTATTTTGGGTTGAGGATTTAGAGTTTAGGGCTCAGGGTTTAGGTTTAGTGTTTGGGATTTAGGGTTTAGGTTTAGTCTTTAGGATTTAGGGTTTAAGGTTTAGGGTTTATGCTTTAGGGTTTTGGGTTTAGAGTTTAGGGTTTAGGGTATAGGGTCTAGTTTTTTGGGTTTCATTTTTAGGATTTAGGGTTTAATGTTTAGGATTTAGGGTTTAGGGTTTAGGGTTTAGGATTTAAGGTTTAGGATTAATAGTTTAGGTTAGAGTTTAAGGTTTAATGTTTCGAGTTTAGGGTTTGAGATTTAAC
>NW_026022798.1:0-500 GCF_019186545.1 Solanum stenotomum | reverse complement strand
CAACAATTTGTGATGAGACAGAATTTGCCTGAATACAATCATATCCCTTTTGTTCATTACCTCCACTGTTGTAGTTGCACAACTCGAGTTGCAATCATCCAGGATTACTTTCCGAATCTAGAGATTCTTGCTAGAGTGCCTGCAGGGTTGTTTACTACAGCGTAAGTATCATGCAATTTCAACATCTTGTGATTTTATTTATGGTCTAATAAGGCACATATGCAGGTTTAGTGTTCAAGTAGCAGAGGACTATCGAGTAATAGATGGCATGACCGTAGCCGATACTTACTGTGTCCAATGTAGAAACCTGCTCGGGTGGAAAATTGTAAGATACTAGTAATATTAAAGATCATTTGAGTTTCATGATAACAAGACGATTTTGTTGCTCTTTTTTTTTCCCTCTTAAATTACCGAATTTATGATTTCTCCAGATTACAGTCCCCCAACCGTCTAGTAGTCATACAGTAGGAAGATTCGTCATGATATTGTAAGTTTCTAAT
>NW_026022797.1:0-201 GCF_019186545.1 Solanum stenotomum | reverse complement strand
AAAAAGGAAAAAAGACTCTTAAACAAACTAGGCTAGACCATCACACACCAATCAACAGTCATTTGGCATTTAACCATAATAAAAATTATGCTAACAAATATTAAGGTCTACTAGTAATACATAAAATGTATACAGAGGTGACCACACATGATAGCTTTGAAAACTATGACTCCAACCAAATAAAGACCAAGGCCAAGCAAC
>NW_026022796.1:0-297 GCF_019186545.1 Solanum stenotomum | reverse complement strand
GTACGTGGAATGTACGAGTATGTAAGCTGAAAATCTAAACAACATAGGCTAGAAGAAAAACTGGAATAAACTGAATAACTTACCTNACCTCTTTTCAAACTTTCTCAACTCAAGGAATACTCAAAACTACTCAAACTTACTCAACTCAAAAGATAGATACTGGACTCAGAGACAGATACTCAACTCAAAGATATATACTCAACTCAAAGATAGATACTCAACTCAAGATAGATACTCAACTCAAGATATATACTCAACTCAGAAGATACATACTTAACTCAAGATATATACTTAACT
>NW_026022795.1:0-408 GCF_019186545.1 Solanum stenotomum | reverse complement strand
CAAATGAAATTTCAAAAGTCAATGAATTTGTTATAAGTTTTTTTTTATATTAACTTGTTAATTATTGTGATTTCTAATATATTTACGTAAAACATACTCTAAATACAAATAATTAGCAACTTAAAATATATAAAAACATACTAAAAAATTGATTAACTTCAAATTTCATATGTACCACATAAATTAAAACAGAAACAGTAACATATATTGGGCCCCGTGCTGGCACGGGGTCTCATATCTAGTATATATATATATGCTAGATAAAAAAAAAAGTGATGTGTCACCTCTCAATGGCCAAGAATTCTATTTATTTATTTTTTGTTGTTTCTTTTTTAACATTTTCTCTAATTTTTCAATTATTTTATTTTATAAAACCATCACCTTAATTCATACATCTTCAATTACATA
>NW_026022794.1:0-213 GCF_019186545.1 Solanum stenotomum | reverse complement strand
CCGTCTGAAATTCAGCATCTTAAAGGTGTAATGTGGCTTTGAATTTAGGAAACTTCAAACGGCCATAACTCGGGCCTAGGATGTCCGTTTCAGGCGATTTTTTTTTTGAATCCGCGTATTTTTTCGAGATCTACGCAACCAAACTGCCTGAAGGCGGTTTGCGCATGCCGATTTTCCCAGAAACTCGTTTTACTGATTCTTACACACGAGCGG
>NW_026022793.1:0-554 GCF_019186545.1 Solanum stenotomum | reverse complement strand
TTCGTAGATTGATACAATCAATTGAATATATGTATCAGGAAAAATGATACAGTTATTATTAAAGTGTATCTTCTTTAATTGATAGATAATGATACATCCAATTGATCTAGGTATAAAAATAATTTATAAAACTTAATATATGACTAGATTTTTGTATTAAAAAAAAATCTACTACAACTATTATCTGAAAAGTAATGTATTTATATATTATTTTAGGGGTGATACTCAAACATTATATTAGTATTTTTTTTCATTTGTATATCACAATAAATCGATACAGATTGTATCATGTATTTATTTTAGGGGTGATACAATATGTATATGTCTATCTATATTTCAATTTCAAAACTAATATGTTCATTTGTGTAGTTGTGTGTGAGATTGAGAGAGGAGAAATGACAGCGAGATTTGGGGAAGAGAGAGAGAGAGATTGTGTATATGTGTATCTTAGTTTCAATTAAGATATACAAGTGGTTTCTAAGATACAGCATGCTTGCCTCTCTCCTCATCTCTCTTGATCTCGCTTGTCTCTTCTATTTCTCTTTATCTCGCTC
>NW_026022792.1:0-1202 GCF_019186545.1 Solanum stenotomum | reverse complement strand
TCATTTTGAGTTCAAATTAGGTGCTTCATAAGGCTAAGTTCAAGAGAATTTCGTGGGGAATCTAGAGGTGATCTCAGAATCGCGAGGGGAGGCTTCGTTTGAGGTAAGGAATCAAATTTAGCCACTGCTAGGGTGATTTCCGGAATGAATTGTTGTTGAATTTTGAAATGTGAGATCTTGATCATCTTAGGTCCGTTTTGAGTCATTCTTGAGGCTAACTTGTAGAGTTTTTCGCAAGGATCGTCGTGGTATAATCTGTTTGGGTTGAAAGGGTCTCGTTTATCCAAAAATTGGTGATCAAGGGGCTGCCCATTTTAATTGTTGTGACTGATTTGCTATGTTTTAGGCATCTGTTTGTGCTAAATTTTGGGGTATTAGTTTAGTAAGGTATTTGGGACATTTTTCACGGATTCGTTTTCGGGATTCCAATTGTGGGTGCCACAATCCCATTTTAGACCCGATTTTTGGTCTTTCTCCGAAAAATATAATTTAAGTGTCAACATATTCGTAATGACGAGGTGATTAACCTTTTGTTAGTGGGGAAGCATTTGGAGACCGTTCGGAGGGGAAAAGATCCGGTACCGTGAGTTGGAGCACGCGTTGTCGGCTTTCAGGTAGGCTATGGCTTTCTCTCGTGAGATTGAGCATGTTTAGACATTTGTTTATTGATTTTCTTGAGTATGGAGGGGTTCGGGTGTCGATCATGCTAAATTTCTATAATTTCTACCTTAGACCTTATTTCGGGAAAGTGTTGGATTATGACAGCATGTCTCTTGATATTATTGAACATCCATACTTTGTGGTGTATATGATAATATTGATTTGAAGTATATTTGGCCTTAGTCTAGGCTTAGACTAGTGTTGCCATAGACTTGCGAGGTTTCGGATGTCGTTGGGCAGTAGAACTTTTTTCGACGTCGTTTCGGACGGTCAGCTCCTTATAGACTGATATAGCAGACTTGAGTCTGATAGTCTGAGCCTTAGCTAGACGGTAACTCAGCTTATGACCTTGTATTCATAATGCCCTGCTTTTCTATTAGCTACAGTACCCGGTTAGAGTCCGTGGTCCAGCTTACTTGTGTCCAGGCTTAGCTACAGTACCCGGTTAGAGTCCGTGGTCCAGCTTACCTGTGAACTCTGGTTTTGGCTACAGTACCCGGTTAGAGTCCGTGGACCAGCTTACCTGTGATCTGGTTTTGGTT
>NW_026022791.1:126020-134157 GCF_019186545.1 Solanum stenotomum | reverse complement strand
ATTATAGGAATCATCCTCTTTCAATCAATGAGATATTTCAACACTCCTATGACCCTTACAACAACTGTCAACTCTCTTTTGCTTCTCCCCGTTGATTTTTTTTCCTTAAAGTCACCTTCAAGGTGGCGGGGTTACGCATGACATGTACCTCGTATATTAATAACCAATAACAAAACACATGTAGAAGAGGTACGAAGTGCCTATCCTCTTCAAACGTTTACAAAACTTAACTTTGGTTGAGCCATAGCATTCACAAAATGTAATGCATAAAGTATGCTAAAGGAACAGACACTCCAACACAATTTTTTTATCCTTATTCATTGGCACTTTCACACAATTTTTAATTCTCTACACACTCCAGACGTATATATACACACTCATCAAGCCACACACATTATCACAGAGGAAGAATTGAGAGTACACATTCTTTCTCAGTACATATTTTGCTTTGCACAGTCAATAGCAATCATTTAAACAATTGAGGGACTCTTCTCCATGATATATATTCCTAACAGAGACAAAATGTGTTGGAGACTTAATCAATGTGCTTTGTCTATGTTTGTAAGCTCTAAAACGGAGAGACAAGGAGATAATCTCTACATATTTTGGTATAACACTAGGGATTTTTTAGTAAGAATCTGGTCGGAATTCTAGTTTAGTATGTTCGAGTTTGTTATTTTAAGATGTCTCTGAAATTTTGATGATCTCTAAAGTTTTGATGATTTAACAAACTTAGGACCTGATTACAAACGAAACTTAAAGTGTCCATACATGAAAACAACAGCTGTCAATACAACTCTGCAACACCTACTGTGGTTGGTGAATGTCTTCCACAACACAATTGGTCTCAGCCAATGCCATTGCTTCACATGTTTTGTCCTACTTACATTAGTCTCCTCTCGAGGTCTACAAAAAATAGTTTTTGAATTCTGAAAATTCACTAGCTCAAAAAGGCAAAGGCCATTCTCTAGAAGAACAACAAGGGACCTAGTAGAGTTATCATTGTTCTTAGCTTTCATCTAGGCTTATTGATTTTGTGCTTATCATATGTAAATATTTTCTTGAGTTATAAAGGAACTAAATCGGTTGCTTGTCTAAGTTCTTTTAGTTTTGAGTCAGATTAACAAGAGTTAGTTAGCCGAATCATCTATGTTTTAGTCAAGCCTCTTTTCATCATTGGTTTGATGTTCTCTTGGGTAGAGTTGCCAAGGAGTGTCAACTAATGTTAGTTGATGTCTGGGTGCAGTAGATTTGCTGCTTGTTTTCTCTTATCTTTGAGATCAGTAGTTGGTGGGTGGAGTTAGCCTTGGTGTTTTGTTAAAGTATGAATCAACTAGAGTTAGTTGGTTTAGTGGGCAATAGAGTTATTGCTTAGTTCTTTTGCTTGTAGCAGAGTTGCTACAATAAGGGGGAAGAGATTAAAAGTCTTAATTCCTAGATTACTAGAGATCTGTAATATAAAGACTACGCTCTGTTTTGAGTAAAGTGGAGTTGAGTTGAAATCGTCTAAGAAAGGTCATGGTTTCCTCCTCCCTTGAGCAAGGGGTTTCCATGTAAAACTCTTGTTTGTGTTTTGCTTCTAGCTGTCTATTTTCTGCACAATTATTCTGTTAAGGGACCTGGTTCATTGACTACTAGTGGGCGCATAGATTCTATCTCTATCTGGTTAACACTAAGAGAGAGAATCTTGTGAAAATGATTGTTCCACTAAATCTGGAAGGTCGGTCACCAACAAGGCCACCTCTATTTAACGGTCACTTTTATAGATGGTGGAAAATTTGCATGCATGACTACATGATGACCGAGGATTGTGAGCTATGGGATGTCATTCTCGATGGTCTCGATGTGCCTACTATTAATGTAAAGGATGGGAATGTCACAATGGTTGTTCCTAAAACCCGGCACCAATACAGTGAGACCGACAAATGGAAAATTGAAAAGAATCACAAGGCCAAGAATCTATTAATATGTGGTATAGGAGCAAATGAATACAATCGAATTTCATCCTATGATTCAGCCAAGGAAATCTGGGATTGTTTGAGAACAACTCACAAAGAGTCTGAGGAAATGAAGAAATCCAAGTTAGATGTTCTCATAACTCAGTTCGTAAGCTTCACTACGGAAGAAAGTGGATCTATTCAAGAAATGCGTACCAAATTCACTTCCATTAAAAGTGAACTTTGTATGCTTGTTGATGTGAGCAAAGAAGTCACGAAAATACTGGAGATCTCCCTGGATCTTGGACTGATGAAGTTAATGCGGTCTTTGAGGCATGGGATCTGGAAGTACTGACATTGGATGCCTTGTTTGAACATCTTCAAGTCCTTGAAATGCACAAAAATAAAGACCGCCTCATTCTCAAAGGTAAAAATAAAATGAGGGACCCGGTTACTAACAGGTCAGGAAGAAGAGGAATTGTTGGCCATAAAGCGAAGAAAGCTTTGGACCTCTGGGAAAACTCCTCAAGTAACTCAGACGAATCTGAAGGGTCTAGAAATGTGTCTATGACTGAAGCCAAAAGGAGAAATGTCATGTGGATAAGGGACCTGGTTTGTGAAAATAAGGAATTGAGAAGATCTTTCAATCAAATCTCTGTCTCGGAGATACCTACCAGTGAAGCCAGTCATAAAAATCACAGAAAAGGAGATTTGAGTCGTGTAAAAACATATCCCCCACACACTCCTCAAAGCAAATATGTCCCAGTCACTCACAACTTACCGTGTTCACACTGTGGTCATAGTGATTATTTCAAAAGGGATGGCTCAGCTCTGAAAAGACATAAGGAATGTTTTTCAAACGCTGATAGACAGTGACACTAGCAAAAGGAGGAACCGAGCCTTGCTTCTGACTCTGCATTGAAGAAAGTTTTTTGACCTCACTAGACACGTAATTTTCTTATCCTCTTACTGAGAACTCCGTCTCAAGTGGGTTCCCAAGACTCACACTTTATTTGCTATGCAGATGAGAGGAGGTAACAGTAGTCAATGTCTGGAATCATGGGAAATGGTTTCTAAAAGCCCTTGACAAAAGTTACTGAAACGTCCTCTCTCTTGAGGTACTTCGGAGTGAAAGTGTCTCTTTTGGAAATATCAAGGAAGGATAAGAAAATTCGTCTTCTATAAATTGTTTTTTGCACAAATAGTCTGAGACATAATCTTCTAAGTGTTTCACTGATGTGTGGTCGAATTGGTGCTCGGAAGGTAATCATGAGAGCAAAAGAGATGCACAAATGTGTACTTCATCATTCTGAACACTTCAAAAATGATAGTTGCACTCTCTTTTAGCACTCAATGTGCTTGATTGGAAGAAAAAGCTTCCAAGAAGTAAGAAGATGTGTAAGATGTATAGGGGCAACTATGGAGAAAGTGAAACTGATGAAGGACCCGGTCTGCTATGAAAGCAATGAACAGATTGAAGAAGGGGATCCTCAAAAGATACTGAGTGAGTTAACTCCATTCAAAGGGTTTCATAAAATTGAATGAAGAAAAAATATGGCACTTGGTCTCTCAGTCAGATATCAGAACTATCATAGGAACCAGGTGGGTGTACATAAACAAACTTGATGAGCAAGGTGTTATCACAAGGAACAAATCCAGACTGGAGATTCAAGGGCATAATCAGGAGGAAAGCATTGACTGTGATGAGACCGTTGCCCCTATAATAAGGATGGAGGCCATCAGGATACTCATTATTTTTGCAGCCTTCGTGGGTTTCAAACTGTATAAGATGGATGGGAAAAGTGCCTTTCTGAACGGATACCTGTAGGAGATTTATGTTGAAGAATTTTCAAATGGTAGATGCCAAGCCTATTGATACTCATATGGGGACCAACTCAAAGTTGGATGCTGGCGGACTTGGTCTAAATGTGAATGAGACTTTGTATAGAGGGATCATTGGCTCCTTGTTATATATAATTACTAGCAGACTTGACCTTGTGTTCAGTGTTGAGATGTGGATTGTTCCTAGGAATCACACTTGAAAGCTGATAAGAGAATTCCGAGATATCCAAAGAAAACAGGGACCTGGTTTCATTCTATCCTTTAGGAGACTGTTGATTTGTTGCTCTTTCTACAGCTGAGGCAGAATATGTTGCAACTGCAGCTTGGTGTGCTCAACTCATATGGATCAAACAACAGCTTGAAGATTTCAGAGTGGTCACTCAGACTATCCCTCTCTGAGTGACAACACAAGTGTTCTCAATATAACTAAGAATCCCATTTATCATAAACAGACTGAGCATATTGACGTGAGACATCACCTCCCAAGGGATAACGTGAAAAAGGGAAAATATCGGCATGCAACGTTGAAAGACTGAAGATCAAATAGCTGATATGTTCACTAAAACTCTGAGTAGGGACCTGTTAAAAAAAATTAATGAAATTGGGGATACTGAAACCTGACAAAATGGATACTGCCTGAAGCAATTAATCCCTTTATGACTATACAAAGAGAGCAGGTATCCTTGTTTTTCAGTTATGTTTGTTTAAGCAAATTTAGTCTTATACCTTTTGTAGGTATGCACACATAGTGAAAGTGCTGAAGGAAAGGAGAGGTCAGGATAAAACCAAGAATTTTCATTCAAACTATAGAGAGGGACCCGATCCTTTCTTGAAGGTTAGCATTCTTAACATTACATTTGAATTATGACTAAGAACTGTTGATCATGCCATGTATCAGTCAGCCTGACTTCTGACAGTTGTCTCATCCTTTGAATACCAAATGGAACCTCTCTTTAGGGGACCCAAAATATCAGTTCACTTCTATTTAAACATCCATTTTTCTTCAAACTTCCTCTCAAAAATTCCTAACTTGTTTTAAAAAAAATCAGTCTAAAGTTCTCCAGAAAATTTCCTTTCTTCTTCTCTTTCTACAAATCGCTCATAATGTCTACACCTTTCCTCCCTACTACTGAAATGATGGAGATTATAGATGGAGTTGATCCATCCATGTTTCACCATTCCATTAGAACAAATGTTTTCCTCAAATCCTACTCCAATCATTTCTCCGACCGAAGGAGAAGTAGCATCTGCCACTGAAGTTCCTTCAGCCCCTCTTTCAACTATTCCTCCAGTTGAAGAATCATTAAACCATTCCCTTGAGACTCATGTCACCCTGTAATAAAACCCATTCAAGAGGAGATTCTCCTGTTCGTTCACATACCCTTAATCTGAATGCGTCTCAACACTCATATCCCGAGGGATCTTTTAAGGATGATTCTAAGTCTATGAGCGAAGTCCATGCCAGTGTTAACTCTCAACCCGATCCTATGGGTTCTACCATTTCTGAGCACTATTTTGAAGGAGATTTGCCAACTGAAAAGTTTGATAGGTCAAACATTCTAGCGACTTTCGAGGATCTGGTTGTGCAAAGTTTGACACAAATGAAGGGGAAACAAGACCTCTGCTTTCTGAAGAAGGTATTAGGATCTCCGAACCCTCAGTAGTGTCTGCACCCTCACTAGAAAAAAACCCTTATGACTAGGTTATCTACTGCTTTTCGGGAGCAGGCTGAAGTAGAAAATGAGGATGAGGATGACGAATCCTTGACAAGGAAAACACATAAAAAACACACTCCAACATCTGAAGTTCATGAGTCAACAAGTCTGTTTCTCCTGTTTCATCTGAAGAAAAGGATAAGGATGAGGATGATGATGACAAGACCTGGAGTTGGAAAATTCAAAATTGAATGGTTCCCATCTCCAAAGGAAAAGAAAAAGGTCATTGATGAGGTAGAGAAGAAGGGAAAGTTGTACCCTACCAGAAGTTCTGCTAAAAAATCTCATGAGTATTGCTATGGAGTCAAACAAGGCTCAAACAGAGAGAAATAAGAGGCAACGTAGGCATATGGTTGTGGAAGGGTACCAGGTGCCATTTTTTGATCTGAACAGGGAAAGTGGAATAGAGTATGATGATATGAATGCTGCAGTCGAAAATAGTGCAACAGTTTTGAACTAGGCTTCTTCCAAGTCATCCAAGACTACACAAGATGGAGGCTATCAATTTGCCAGCCATTATGCTTGAACATATGTACAAAACTGTCACCATTAAGGACAACAAACAAGGAATGGGTTATGGCTACTGGTTGACACGAGCGTTCAAACACTTTGATATCCCTTTCAGACTGGGTGTGAGAGGAACAATGAAGACAAAATTCTCGTTGAACACACTTGTGGAATGTGAGTGTGTGGAAGGTAAACTGGGACAAAGAAAACTGTGTCAGAGCTTTTAACAGCGCATGAGCAGTTGAAGTTCAAATTAGAAGCTATGACCGTCACTCTTGCAAACAAAGAAGCAGAAATTGCGTGTTTGAAAGCAAAGCTTCAAAAATCTCTGTGTGAGGGACCAAGTGGAGCTGAGGTGGCTGCTTTAAGAGATGAGATAAAAGCATTGACAGCCAAAAACACTAAATTGCAGGAGAAGCTCCTCAAAAACCATGAAGAGGTTGATGATCTTAATTCTCCATTTTTAGTCTAAGTCCCCCCCTCCCCCCTTTCCATCTGAAACTCTGTTGGCATTGACCCGGTTCTCTTTTATGATGTATCCTTTTGAATGCTTGTGTTAAATGAAATATGGACGTATTTCTTCTGACTTGTCCAATTACTTTGTGCATTTTCTCTTATGTTCAATGTTGCCCAAGTGGCTATGAGTATACTTAAATTGCATTCTGATAAACTTGGTTAACTGCTTTAACTTTTTTTATGAGGTCAAGAGGGGATTTGAAAGGGGACATGGTTATGACAAGGATGTATGGTGAAAGGGGGAAGTGGTTGGCCGTAAGTTTGTCATCATCAAAAAGGAGAAAATTGTTATTTTAGGTTGTCTCTGATGTTTTGATGATCTCTGAAGTTTTCATGATTGAACAAACTTTGGAGCTGATCCCAGACGAATTGAAAGTGTCTGTACATGAAAACAACAACTGTCAATATCCTACAACTCTGCAGCACCTGGTGTGGTTGGTGCCGTCTTCCACAACACAGTTGGTCTCAGCTAATGGCATTGCTTCACATGTTTTGTCTTTGCTTACATTATTCTCCTCTTGAGGTCTACAAAAAATAGTTTTTGAATTCTGAAAATTCACAAGCTCAAAAAGGCAAAGGCCATTCTCTAAAGAAACACTCTCCGGAAGAACAAGGGACCTGATAGAGCTATCTTCATTCTTAGATGTCATCTAGGTTTATTGATTCCGTGCTTATCATATGTAGATCTATTCCTGAGATATAAAGGAACTAGATCGGTTACTTGTCTAAGTTCTTTTAGTTTTAAGTCGGATTAACAAGAGTTAGATAGTCGATTCATATATGTTTTAGGCAAGCTTCTTTTCATCATTGGTTTGATGTTCTCTTGGGTAGAGTTGCCTAGGAGTGTCAACTAGAGTTAGTTGATGTGTGGGTGCAGTAGAGTTGCGGCTTGTTTTATGCTAGCCTTGGTGTTTTGTTGAAGTTTGAATCAACTAGAGTTAGTTGGTTCAGTGGTCAATAAAGTTATTACTTAGTTCTTCTGCTTGTAGAAGAGCTGCTACAACAAGGGGGAAGGGATTAAGAGTTTTAATTCCTACATTAGTAGATATCTGTAATCTGAAGATTTTTCTCTGTTTCGAGTAAAATGGAGTTGAGTTGAAATTCTATAAGACATGTCGTGGTTTTCTCCTCCCTTGAGCAAGAGGTTTTCACGTAAAACTCTTGTTTGTGTTTTGCTTCCAGTTGTTTATTTTCTGCACAGTTAATCTGTTAAGGGATCTGGTCCATTGACTGCTAGTGGAAGCACACATTCTATCAAAGTTTCACTTGTAGGGGAATTTTTCGAACTCTAGCATAGTGTGATGGAGTTTTTTCATATTTTAGGTAGGGGTATTTTGTCCAAATATTTTATCCGCATTAAAGAGTGGATACATGTTAATTACTTTTTAGATTGGGGCCAACTTTTCATTAGCAGTAAAAAATATGGAATCATAATTTGCCCGTTCTCCTATGGAGCACTTCCCCTCGTTAATGGGCCTTACACGAGACACCGATCCAAATTAGTCAGCACCCGATGCAGTAACAAACATCAGATGAGAAATTAAAAAAGGTAAGACATGCATGAAAAACTAATGGAAGTTGAGACTAATAAAGAAAGGTAACTTGGTCATGCAATTCTAA